>NC_043708.1:139033458-139051693 GCF_006229205.1 Suricata suricatta
GAAAGGCACCGTGTTCTACCATGTCCGGAATTAGATGAGGCCTTAGGTTCTACCACATGTGGAAGGGGGTCGGGGCGGGCTGCCCAGGAGTGTGCCACTTTGGCGTGTGGATCGCCTCCGCCGAAGACAATCAAGGCCAGACAGACTCAGAGGAGCCTTCCACCTCGACCTTCGCTGCCCAGCGGGAGCAGACGGGGGCCGTGCAGGGAGACTCTTGCGCCAGAAAGGCGGATCCGCGTGGCCCGGCGCACACTTGTCCACCAGACTCCTGCCCTCCCATCTTCCTGCGAACGCCCCTCCTCCCCCACGAAGTCCTGGACCCCCGCCCCCTCCCCATCTCGGGAGGAGCCCTCATGGCCTTGTGGAGGTCACCTGCACACAACATCACGTTTGTCTTTCTCCTGTTCAGCTGCCTTACGTCAGTGTAATTATTCGGCCAGCAAAAGAGCCAACGAGGGAGGAAGGGAAGAGTGTCCCTCCCCTACACTGTCATCCGCTAATTGGCAAAGATTTTTCTGTCAGTTTTTCTTCAGGGTTCATAAAATAACGGTGCACTTAAAAATTGCATCTTGGGTGTGATGAAGCACAGTACTCTGGAGCCGTGGCCGGGTCCCTCCGGAGCCTCCTCCGGGAGAGGAGAGAAGACGCCGCAGGAAGCGGTGCTCCGTGGTCCGTTACTGACGTGCTGGCTCGGACTCGCCCGAGGGGCCCCGGTCGGAGGGCCAGGGCCAGGGGGCTGCAGGGTGGGCGTGGCGGTGGCTTCGAGGGTGCCGGCGTGATCGTAGACGCAGTGCTGCCACGAGACGAAGTGGAAGCCGGAGGAAAGGCCGCAAGGAGGAGGCCTTCTTGCAGGACAGACGACCCGCTCGCAGGAGCCCCGGTGGTAAAGATGATTGATTCCCTCACGCCGCAAGGAGGGCAGACACAGGCTGTTCAGGCCTGTTTGGGGGCTCAGCGATGCATCGAGGCTCCGTCTCCCCTCGGCCCTTGCCCCTCGCTGGCTCTGCTGTCCTGGGCTGAGCGCTTGTCCCCGCGCGGCTCCCCGATGGCCCCGAGCGCCGGGGTCCCAGCTGCGTTTGCGGCGGGCGCGGGGCACAGCGCCCTGGGCCCCCACCCGTCAGCCAGGAAACCAGGCGGCCGCAGGGCGTCTGCGCATTCCTTACGTCGCGTTGTCTGGGCCTGGAGGGCACGCAGCCTCTTCCCCTCGCGGACGGACGCTGGGGGCGGGTGCTGGGGTCGTCCCGCACCTGACGAAACGTGACGGGGGACAAACGCCCGGATTAAACCACAGCGCTGCTCGTCACCAGGGCTGGGGCGCTGCAAGACCGGAGAAGGCCTGCCGTCCAGACCACTGCGAGGAGCCTGCACTGCGGCCATTCGGGAGCGCAGGGTGCCCGCGGAAGGCACGCAAGACACCTGACCAGAGGGACCGTGGACGGTGACGCACCGACGGGGGCGGGTCTGGGAAGGCAGGCTCTCCTGCGGCCCCTGGAGGAGCCGGAGGAGGACAGGAGACGGCTTGGGGGGGGGCTCTCACCGCCTCCGCGGGCGCACGCGCAGCAAGACGGGGCTTGGTTTGGTTTTTCTTGTCCCGTTCATTTAAACTGTGTGTTTGAAACTGGAAGCGCGCCCCAGGGGGAGCGCTGCCCTTGCTTCTCCCACGCAGACCTCGGGGACGGGCCTCCTGGGGCGGCCTGGTGACGCTTTGCTGGGCAGGCGCATCTGCTCTGTCTGCAGCTTTGACCGGCGATGTTCTCCACTTGGTAACGGTCGTGAGATTTCTGACAAGTTCTGCGAAAGACCCCAAAGAGCCACAGCAGTCTTAAGGCCGGAGAGCAAGGCGGGAAGCATCACACTCCCCGATTGCCAACAGTGCGGCAAAGCTGACGTAATCAAAACAGTATGGTGTTGACGTGAAAACAGGCACGAGCCCCCAGTGAGCCCGAGCGTGCACGGCTAGTTGACCTTTGACAGGGGAGGCAGGACTGCACGAGGGAGCAGTCTCTTCCGGAGACGGTGGGGGAAACGGGACCCTTATCTGACCCCAGACACAAAAGTAAAATCAGAATGGATCAACCCCCTAACAGTGAGACCCAAACCCACAAAACTCCCAGAAGAGAACGTGGGCGGTGAGCTCTTTGACGCTGGTCGTGGAGGTGACTCTTTGGATCTGACTCCAAGAGCAAAGATGAACTTGGGGACGACGTCAGGCTAAAAGGCTTCCACACAGCAGAGGAGATAATCTACAAGCCGAAAAGGCAGCTACCGACTGGGAGAAAATATTTGCAAATCATATATCTGCTAAGGGGTTAATGTCCCAAATATATAAAAAGCTCAGAGAAGTCAATAGCAAAAGACAAACAGTCCAATTAAAAATGGCCAGAGGATCTGAATAGACATTTTTCCAAAGACGACACACAGATGGCTAACAGGTTCTTGGAAACATGCTCAACATCACTGATCAGCAGGGAATTAAAACCACCGCACGGTGTGACCTCACACCTGTCAGAACGGCTGGAGTAAAAGGACGAGGAAGGGCGCCCAGTCAGCTCAGTCGGGTGTCTGACTCTTGGTTTCAGCTCAGGTCGTGATCTCACGGTTCACGAGATCGAGCCCAGCATCGGACTCCGTGCTGGTAAGGCAGAGCCTGCTTGAGATCCTGTCTCCCTCTATCTCTGTCCCTCCCCTCTTGCTCTCTCTCTCCCAAAGATAAGTAAACATTTTTAAAAGTTAAAAAAATTTAAAGAAGACAAGGAGTAACAAGTGTTGGTGAGGATGTGGAGAAAAAGGAACCCCTCGTGCACTGTTCGTAAGAAGATAAATTGGTGCAGCCACTCTGGAAACCAGGACGGCGGCTCCGCGAGAAATTAAAAATAGAAATACCACAGGTTCCAGGAACCACTGCTGGATATCTACCTGAGGAAAACAGAAGCATGAATTCGAAACATTTTATCACACCCAAGGTACGGAGACAAGCCAAGTGTCCCCTGGCAGATGGAGGAATGAAGATGTGATACTTGATATATAATGTATACATCTATACATAATGGAATACTGTTCCGCCACGACAAAGGGAGAAATCTTGCCATTTGCATTATATGGACTTGAGGGCATTACCCTATGTGAACCAAGCCAGGCAGACAAAGACAAATACCATATGACATCACTCATATGTAACACTTTAAACATATAAGCAGAAAGACCAAGCTCATAGATCCTAGGAATGGATCGATGGTTGCCAGAAGCAGGGGGTAGTGGGCAAAGTGGGTGAACGGAGTCAAAAGGCACCAAGTTCCAGTTACAAAATCGGTATGACGTAGGGATGCGCAGATGGCGCCTGTGCTCCCGCGTGTGTAACTGCCCCGTTCGCTGCGTGGCTGTGCAGTGGTGACTGTTGTCGTGCGTGGTGTGCGTGCAGAGCTGCCCAGAGAGTAGACCTAAAAGTCTTTGTCACAAGAAGAAACATTGTGAGCACGTATCCAGATAGGGGTTGGCTAATCTGATGGCGGTGATCATTTTGCAGTACGTACAAAGGTTGAATCATTATGTTGTGTGTCTGAAACGAATATAATGTTATATGTCAGTTACACCTCAGTGGAAAAGTAAATGGAATTTTAAAAGATCAAACAGTAAGTAAGAAATCTATAGTAGCTGCAATAATATTCAATAAATTAGACACCAAGACAAAAATATTACATCAACAAAGAGGGCCAGTACCTAATCACAAAAGGATCACTTCATCAGGGAGACAAAACCACCACAGCGGTAGATTTGTTGATGAAAAAGGCCTTCAAATATATGAAACAAAAATTGACAAAGTAGGAAATATGTGATCTTAGCACTCCACTCTAAGCACGTGATGAAGTATCTAGAAAAAAATATGAGTAGAGACATAGATGGCGTAATTGATATTTATGGAGTCCTGTGCTCAACAATTGAAGAAAAAATATACTTTTGAGAGACAGAGAGAGACGAAGAGGGGGAGGGGCAGAGACAGAGACAGAATCTGAAGCAGCTCCAGGCTCCGAGCTGTCAGCACAGAGCCCGATGTGGGGCTTGAACCCATGAACCGTGAGATCATGACCTGAGCTGAAGCTGGACGCTTCACCGACTGAGCCCCCCAGGTGCCCCAAGAAAAAATATATTTTTGAAATGCATGTCAATATTAACCAAGATAGACCAGTGTATTGGGCCATTAAACAAGTCTCAATAAATATAAAATAATTGAAATCGGATAGAGTATGTTGTTCGATCATCTGGAATTGACTTGAAATGCAGTAGCTCTAAGATCTTAAGAATATTTGAAAATATTAGAAACTGAATTCTCCTCTAAATAATTCTTGAATTGAAGAAGAGATTAGAAATGAGAAAGTGTTTTGAACTGTCTTATAATAGAAATCCATGTTAGAATATACAAAATAGAGCTAAACCAGTGCTTAGAAGAAAATGTTGGTTTAACGTTTGAAAAGCCGTCAGTGTAATAGGTCAATGTAATCAAAAAGCTAGACGCTTTTCTAATGGTTGTTTACTCTTGAGCGAGCGCACACGTGTGTGAGCCGTGAAGGGGCAGAGAGCGGGGAGACGGGAGCTGAAGCAGGCTCTGTGCTGACAGCAGTGAGCCCAACACAGGGCTTGATCTCACAACCGGATCTGAAGTTGGATGCTTAACTGACAGACCCCCCCCCCCCCGCCGGGGGCCCCGGTGCAGTAGGTGTTTTTAAATGCCCGGGAGATCCCAACGGGAACCATGTTTGGAAAGGCAGCCTTCGACTGGGCCACGGGGTCCCGGAGCTCGGAGTCTGGCGGAGGTCTGAAGTTGACGGGAGGGTTTCGACGCGTTGATCGGAGACCATGAGAGGTGCGCGTTTCTCTCTGGAAGGGACCTGGGCGGCTGTCTAATCTACTCGCGGCTTCTGGACGAGGCGGGGTTCCGTTTCGGTCGTGCTGGGGCACGGACTAGGCTCCAGCGGGGTCTCCTGGGTCTGAGTCCTGTGCTCTCTCCTCCCCTCCCTGCCCAGGGCGCGTGGCAGCTTCCCGCGGGTTCCTCGGACACTGCGTGAGTGCACGCTGCGGGTCGGGCGCCTTGGTGGGCGGGGAGGTGAAGGGAAGGAGGGCCAGGGTGGGGCCAAGTCAGAGACAGACACCCTCCCAGGGGCCAGCCGGTGGACTGGACCCAGGTCGCAGACGTCAGCCGGCACGGGCCTCAGAGCCGGGCGGCGGCGGCACAGCGCCCGGGCCGTGCACACCCTGAGCTCCTCAGTGCCCCGGTCCGCACCACGTACAAACATGCCTTCATCTTGTGACTCTCCATTTCTTTAAAGACGAATCGGGAGTCCAGATTTTTATGTGAAATTTTGGATTTTAAAGTGTGGCAGTGAATTTTAATATAAAACACCAGATGAGAAATCAAAAAACAGACAAAGGAGCGTGCAGGTCAGCAACCTTGCTCCCCACGGGCTCCCTGCCTGGCACTGGCCCAGGCTCTGGCTTCGGGGGCCCCCTTGGCCCTCACAGCCCACTTTGCCCACTCGAAGCCCCCTCCAGTGTAGCGGGCTACTCAGCAGCCAGCACGGGGCCCGGGGGCATACTCAGTCCCCCCATCAGGACAGAGAGCTCGCTGCCACCTGCTCCCCCAGTGACAAGCCAGGCACGGGACTGCTTCCTCGTCATGACTGTGAGAGCAGAGCCCCTGTCCCCCACACCCCAGCTGAGAGCCGCCCTCAGACTTTCCCCGCAGACCCTTGGGGCTGCACCCGCCCAGCCTCACCCCCAGGACCCGCCGGCCCGCCGCGTGCAGGTGCGCCCAGCGGCTGTCCCGTCTCAGCACTGCTTCCCGGACCTCGGATGTGACCGCTCCTCCGCTTGACGTCGGCCCCCACTTCCGCACAGCCCGGCCCCATCCCGTGAGTGAGTGAGTGGTGATGAAACCACACCCTTTCCTTCCAGATTTCCCACTGGCCGTTAAGGAATCTCTGTCTGCCAGCAGGAGATGTGCTTACGCCGAGCTGCAAGTGTTTGTACCGGCTCTTCCGTGGTCCTTCGTAGACGGGGCAGCCCCAGCGCTGGGGAAGGGCCGGCGTGTCCCGTGCGGCCGCCTTCCTGTGGGAAGGGGGACGAGGAAGGAGGAAAGAGGAGGTTCTTGCTGTAGGACCAGCAACCCTGACCCTGAACACACCCGCGGGGGCGGGTCAGACGGGACGGGATAGCGGCGTCCACAGAGACCCGGCTTCCGTGTTTGGACCAGACGAGCCAGGGGGCCGAGCCCGCAAGGCAGAGGCGGCCGCCTGAGCAGGGTCCACCAAGCACGTCCGGGTCGGTGGCGAGTGGACATGGTGCTCATCACCTGAGAGCCTGCGAGGGCTTCTCTGGGCCTTCCAAAGCAGGCCAGGCCCTGCGTCTGGGGCGTGCTGAGCCGACCGGGCTCCTGTGGGTGCGAGTGGGGGGGCTGGGACCAAGGAGCCCCGGGTTCTGTTTCTAGTCCAGCTTTGATCCTGAAACTCTTGTCAACCAAACTGACAATATCAGATTTGTACCTTTGAAGCTTCTATGTCTTTTCGGAAAGATTCTGGCGGGTGGCGGTACACTTCAGTCCCCGAGGAAGCTAGCGGGGCGCCCATCCTGCCTCTTCCCTGACATTCGAGCCCCCGGGACTCTGGCCCAAGTCCGTGTGAGATAATGGCCTTTCCGGGGACTCTCCTCCCGGCACTTCCCTGGAACCTCTGCGTTCTCTTCCTCCCGCCTCGGTCCCTCTTCCGGACCAGCCCAGTGTGGACCGGCTCACAAAGTGACAGAGTAAGTGTGGCCGCTGGAAGGCGGCAGAGCAGGGGCCGGGCCGCTGCACAGGTGAGCCCACAGCTGGCCCCTTCGCAGACTGTCGTCCGGGGCCAGGTCCGGACTTCCGCCTGCCTGTGCACACGGTTTCCCCGGAACATGGCCACACCTGTCCGTTTGTGGACTGGCTGTGGCTCCTTTCGTCTTACGACCGCAGAGTCGAGGAGTTGTAACAAAGACTACACGGCCCTCAAAGCCTCAACTACTACCTGGCATTGTACACATTTGCCGAACCCGAATAGCAGTGCGGTTTGGATTGGAGCCAGCACCCCTGGCTCCCGGGTGTACTAGCCGTGGTTGGAGGGTTCCACTCTGGCCCTCCGTTTCCTCCTCTGTGGATGGGGGAGTAATCACCCTGTGTACCCGGTTCTGAAGTTCACGGTGGATAATGAGCACGGAAGCCCTTTGCAGCCGGCAGACTGCTGTGTAGACAGTAAGGGTTGCTGTTCCTCCCTTTCCTTCGAGCCTTCTGGATTGCTCCAGCTCCTTAATTTTATCCTCTTTGGTTATTTCTGGGACGAGACTGTTAAAATGGACAATTTGCAGGCAGTGCTAATGCCAATTTTCTCCCCAGCCTGCCTTTCTGTAGACTGTCAAATGACAAGGATGTTTTTAAATAAGCGTGAATTATGTAAAAGAATCGGTTCATGAATGAAGCCCAGAGTCCTATACTATACTCCAAGAGGTAAAGAAAATTCCAGTTTTTACATTCTCTATTCAAGGGAGAGCTCGCACCTGAATGGTAACTATATTTAGATCCCCATGTCACCTTCTTTGGTCAAATTTTCTCTTTGGTTGGAGCAGCAGTTTTGTCTGAGGACTCACGAGAGGGCGTGTGGACCCGATCATCTCCCGGGCTGCGGGCGTGCTGGCCGCAAGGCTGAGCTGGCGAACGTAGGGACGAGGAAATCCAGCACGGTGGCCGGCGGCCTCTGTGTGTCCCCGGGGCCTGGAGGGGACACGCAGCCCGGAGCTCGGGGCACGAAGAGCGTCACGTACGTGTGCTCAGTGCGGGACACCGCCTCCCCCCACGGGCCGTGGAGCCTGCGGGGGCAGCAGGGATTGCTGAGGCTGTCGGCCAGCGGCCGCGGGGCCCGGGGGGCCTGTGGGGCCGGGAAAGCCTGAAGACTTGCTCTGTCCGGCTCACTCGATGGGGTGTGTGTCGTTCATATTATTTGACTGTCTCTGGTTGAAGACGCTTGTTCTGGCCGCTGTCCTCCCGGCTCCCTGCGGTGTTGTGCCTGCTGCCTGACCCCCTAGTAATTCCGGCACGCAGCACTTTGCTAAGCACTGGTCTCGGTTAGGTCCCTTACACATCAAGGCCCCTTTGGTCTTGTTACCCGCCCGTTGTGGGGGAGAGGGCTTGTGAAAGCCAGAGGAGGAGGCAGGACTCCAGACAAGGGGAGATTCAGGCAGGGCTGTAAGATCTGCAGGACGTCCGAGGAGGCCCAGACATCAGAAGGAGCAAAAGAATGAGTAAGTGTTGGCCCCTCTTTGGTGGGCCTGCCGCCAGCCCCTGAGACACGCAGGGCCCTGGCCTGGGGCAGCAGCCTCGCTGCTGAGCCCTGCCCACTGTTGGAGCTGACCCGCCGCCTCCTGGGAGGCCTGGGCAGGACTTGCTTCCAAACTCAGCAGGGCGGATGCTGTGCCCTCCGTCGAGGGGGTCAGAGGTCTGCAGATGGAGACACATCTGACGCTTCGTGCACCCTGCAGCCTTCGTTTCCGGTGCTTTCTGGTGCTTCCCTGTGCTCGGCGGGGGCCAGCCCCGTGTGTGTGCACGTGTGTGCTTGTCTGTGCTTGGCAGGGGCCAGCCCCACGTGTGTGCACGTATGTGTGCACGTGTGTGCTTGTCTGTGCTCTGCAAGGGCCAGCCCTGAGGGTGTGTGCACATGTGTGCTTGTCTGTGCTTGGCAGGGGCCAGCCCCGCGTGTGTGCACGTGTGTGTGCACGTGTGTGTTTGTCTGTGCTCGGCAGGGACCAGCCCCAAGTGTGCACGTGTGTGGGGACGAGATCACAGACAGTGGGGTGGCAATAGGCTTGATTATCATTTGCAGACTTGCTAGATTATGGCCTTAAAATATGGTGCAGCATTGGAGGAAGTGGACATCCTTGTTGTGTTTCTGATATTTTTAAGACAAATGCCGAGTTCATGACTCTTCATGCCCTGGACCTCTTTTCTGAATTAAGATTTTAAATGCATAAAGTACATAAGATTAGTAAGGAGACCAAGTACGTAAGTAGTTTCTGAAATACTATCACTGTATTAAATAGCAAGGTGTGGTGGCAGGTTGATAAATACCGTAGTTTCAAAGCAATGAGAGGCAAGAATATCTTGAGATACTGTGACAACTGTAATATATAGAAATATGTGTGATTTCTACTGGCAAAATCATAGGTAATTCTGGTTCTCCTGTGGTTTACTACGTACATTCGTAATGGGAGGAAAAGCTACATTTCTGTTGGAGGTTAGTGAAAATAAATCTGTAACTTTTTATGCATCTAACACATAGATTAAGGATCCTTGCTAGCGATTCCCCGTTAAGTAAGATGTCCGTTTTGGGCTGAGGCTTGCATATTCTGTCGTGTTCAGGAAATCTCCACCAGGTTTCGTCTTAGTGTTTCAGAGACGGGCACTGACTTTCCTTCTCAGAATCTGTGACCACGGCGTGCTTTCCTGCCCGTGCGCTGTCAGGGTGGCGACTCACACTGATGGTCTCCTAGGACTGAACTCTCCTCCCCGGGTTCTGTTTTCCCTGGTCACTACTGGATATTTTGTTCTACTCACTTCAAAGTTGCATGTTCCCTTTTTATTCTTCTCCGGGTTACCTTTTTCTCATTTGTTTTCCTTCGCTTATTTAGTCAATATGAAATTTTACTAAGTTATCTCCTTTCTAGATATAGTTGGTTTTTCTTGGATTAAAAAAAGAAAAAACAAACTGTTGGGGAACTCCAAGGATGATCTAAACACTTTTTTAAGGTTTATTTTCGAGAGAGACACAGTGAGAGCAGGGGAGGGGCAGAGAGAGAGAGAGGGAGACACAGAATCGGAAGCAGCTCCAGGCTCTGAACTGTCAGCACGGAGCCCGATGCGGGGCTCGAACCCATGAGCCGTGAGATCATAACCTGAGCTGAAGCCGGACGCTTAACTGACTGAGCCACCAGGCGCCACGGGCCTTTTTTCTTCCTTCCTTCCTTCCTTCCTTCCTTCCTTCCTTCCTTCCTTCCTTCCTTCCTTCCTTCCTTCCTCCCTTCCTCCCTCCCTCCCTCCCTCCCTCCCTTCCTTTTTTTTTTTAGAAGATGGATTTATTATCTTCAACTGTTCCGGACTGAGCTGTTCTGTAAGCCGTGCTACTGGTCTCTCAGAGCCTCCGCTGTCCCCGTCTGCTCTGCGCATGTGGGGTGTGACTCCGGGCAGAGCCTGCCCACGGCTCCTCCCGACTGTCCCGCTCCTGCCTCGAGGCTCCGTCGTGACCTCCGCCCGGCCCACTCGCTCCTCAGTTCAAAACCAGGTCTTGAGTGGGAAACCCGAGTCTCTTGTCCTCAGGAACGTTCGGATCCAGATCCTGACCGGCGGGTGGTGCGGCCCAGGCCCTGCCCGCGTGGATGTCCCCAGGTGGGCCGGGGCGCCGGTCCTCCGCGGGCAGGTCAGGGGCCGCCGCCGCTCCGTCCCAGCTCCTGGCGCACAGGCCGACCCGGGGTCAGTGTCTGCCAGTGGGGAGCATGGGCGCTCTGTCCCTGTGTCCGTCCATGGCCCTGGAGCCCAGAGGCCCCCTGGGCAGCTCGGCCCATTTCCGATCCACTGAGGTGCCTGTCCTGCTTGTTTGAACGTGACTTGTGTTGAAGATAAACCGTCACTTTGGTTTGGAGTAGAGGGTTGTCTTCTTGTCTTAAAACGCACGTTCCCAGCCCTGTTGGAAACAGAGTTGACACTTGTACATTTTTGTGTTCTTTGATGGAGCAGTTAAACATGTAGGAGTTAGACAGTGTGTATGGAGGGATGTGCGTTATGGTATTTATAATCACAGGGAAACGCTGGAAACGCCTCAGATGCTCATCAATAAGGGAATCCGTAATTTCTGGCACGTCAGTAAATCCTGGCACAGCAGCGCCTCTGCGGCCAGGACTGACCTCCCAGCCCAAGAGGCTCTGACGTGACCAATTTTAGAGCTCTGGCCCTTTTTTATAAAAATAAAATACCCAGAGGCAGTTCTGACTTGCCTGCAGGATTAAGAATCACTGATGTGAGAGTGTCTAATATTCTGGAAAGTAGATTAGTTTTAATTCCAGAATCACATTTTGTACCGGAACTTTCTAAACTGGGGATTGTGCAACCACAGCCCGCCGGCTGCTGCCTGACTCGTTGGCCTGGAAGCTGGGAACGCACCTCAGGTTTGGCAGTGGTTAAAAAGGAAAAAAAGCAAAAAGAATCATATTTCATGATATGTGGAAATCACGTGAAATTCCAGTATGGGAACTCTGCTGTGGAGGGACAGAGGCAGGATCAGAGGTTGGGACAGGGACCGTGTGGCCCTCAGACTTCCGAGGCCTGACGCTCGGCCCTTCGCAGACTACGCTGACGCTGCTGCAAACACCCCTCACTCCTGCTGCAGCCTGTGCGGCAGCCACGGGGTCATTGGTGCGGGGGGTGTGCGGTGTGTGCTTGCATGTGCGTGCATGTGTAGGCACATGTGTGTGTGCGTATGTGGTGTGTGTGCGTGTGTGGTGTGTACGTGCATGTGTGGTGTGTATGTGATTGTGTATGCGGCGTGTACGTGCATGTGTGTGCGTGTATGCATGTGTATGTGCATGTGTGTGTGTGCGTGTGGTGTGTACATGTATGTGTGGTGTGTGTGCATGTGTGTGCGTGTGTGCAGTGTGTACGTGCATGTGTGTGCATGTGTAGGCACATGTGTGCCTGTGTGTGGTATGTATGTGCATGTGTGTGCATGTGTGCTGTGTGTACGTGCATCTGTGCCATGTGTACGGGCATATGTGCATGCATGTGTGGTGTGTACGTGCATGTGTGCACATGTGTGCGTGTGCAGTATGCACGTGCCTGTGTGTGTGCGTGTGTGGTGTGTGTATGCATGTGTGCACACATGTGTACCATGTGTACGTGCATGTGTGCACATGTGTGCGTGTGTGTGGTGTGCACGCGCCTGTGTGTGCTTGCAGGCGTGTGGTGTGCGTGCTGGCGTGTGGTGTGCGTGCAGGCCCGTGGTGTGCGTGCAGGCCCGTGGTGTGCATGCAGGAGTGTGGTGTGCGTGCAGGTGTGTGGTGTGCGTGCAGGCGTGTGGTGTGCGTGCAGGCGTGTGGTGTGTGTGCAGTCCCGTGGTGTGCGTGCAGGCGTGTGCAGGCACAGGCTCCCCCTGGGTCCTGCCGCGAGCTGTGCAGCCCAGGCGCCTGTCTTCTTACTCCACCAGACACAGGGGTTTCAAAGCGAAGGTCGAGCTGCTGTGGGTCCCTGCAGACGGGGCTCCATCAGCCCTGTGCCCCCCCACCCCGTGCCCCCTGCAGACACTGCCCGCAGTTGCACAATGACAGCCCTGCAGTTACCAACCCCAGGTCGCTCCAGGTCCCTCCCTCAGGACTCGGGGTGCTGCCATTTTGCTGTGTGTTCGTGACGCCGGAAGTGTGTTGGTCGCGGGGATGCGGGCACCCTTGGCTGTCACCTTCGCCAGGTCCGCTGGCTTTTCTTGCTCAGGCCGGGTGGTCCGGGCCCTGCCTGCTGCACCCCCCCCCCCGCCCTGCCACAGCGGTGCTCCCCCCGCACCTCCACCCCCAGGGACCCGCGGTCCTGGAGCGGAGTCTGAACACGGGGTGGTGGGTGTGGGGAGATGACAGACATAAGGTCTGGGATGGTGTCAATCACTCAGATCCCAGGGGCCACAGGGGGGCCGTGATCAAGGCTGTGGGACAGGACAGCGTCAGGAGCACAGGCACGGTGTCCGAGCGCTTCCAAGAATGTCAGCAGGACCCCTGGCACCGGCGCCGCCGACAGTCTGCTACTGACACCTGACACCACGCCTTGGGCGCTGGGAGGGGGGACAGACGGCTCGCAAACACAACGCCTCCCGGGAGCAGCGGTGGAGTCTGGAGTCCGATCTGCCCAAGCCTCAGTCTCCCTCACCCCTGCCCGGTTACCTGTGCCCAGGGGCAGGGGCACCCATGCCCAGGGCCGCTGTGAGGACGGAAGACAGCACAGACCTGCTGTCCCCGACCACCTCCCACATTGCGGCCCGCGAACTGCAGCCATTGCCTGGCTCAGAGCCCGTCGCTCCGCGGGGTCTGCCACGGCGGAAGGAACCAGAAGCGACATTATGTGGTGTCAGTGACCTCCTCCGTGCTGCCGGTCAGGAGAGAGGTGTTTGTGTTTCCTGCGGGCCTCGGGGGTTCGGATGTGCCCGCGCCCTCTCAGGGAGCACGTGCAAGTAACAGTCGTTACGTGAAAACAGACCCCAGCGGCGCATGGAGGGGCCTCCTGGACCGCCGCCGCCCCGCGTGCTTCCGGACTCGGGTGGGGACGAAGGCGCCGCTGCCTGAGGCGAGTGTCCACACAGCGTCACTGCCGGCGTCTCACCAGGCCTTGCATGTGGAGAACATTCCGGACAGGCGTGCTCGCAGCAGGGGCCTCTCTCTGGGCTGAACGCCTCTCTCCCTTCGCGCGGCTCTGTGGCCGGCCCCAGGCTGCTGCCACCTGCCCAGCAGGGCCGCCCCTGGGCCCCCGGGGCCCTCAGCTGTGCTCCGTCACGGCCGCTGGGCCAGGGCCTTGGCGGTCGGCCTGCTTGGTGTTCCTGTCTTCCAGCAGTTTCTGAGTCCTTGAGGGCAGGGCCGCGCCGTGTTTCCCCTCCCGCAGAGAGGTGCCGTCACCCCCGCGGGGAGCCTGCCCGTCCGGCCTGGGCCCCCGCTGCCAGCCAAGGCTCAGGGCCTGACCTCCGACCTTCAGTGCTTGTCAACGGCTCAGGTGCTCTGGACGGAGTATTACCCACAAAACCACTCCGTGAACGTGTCAGGACCAGACGTGACTCGTGATGATTACGTTTTTAAGATAAACGGACACGGACACGTGACTTTGGCTCTAGAACAGCCGGCTGAAAAGTGATCGCTCCGGACGGGTTGTGTACGTGGATTAACAAAGAAAAAGCAGAGAGCAGAAAGTGGCCGGCTCTTCATTTATGTTCTTTTTTCATCAGCTTATTGAGTCGGCTTTGCATGTTGGCAGGTGGAGGACAAACTTACTTAGATACATCGGTACAGATTTGGAGCCTGGCATGTCATCTCTGTTCCCTCTGAAGTCAGTGCGAAGTTAATCCACTTCAGGAAATAGGGGAAACGGAGGCGAGCCTCTGTCTACAGTGACGGTGATTCGCGAGCTCCACCCGGAGTCTAGGGTGTGCACGCGGGTCCCTTCCGGCAGCCGGGGCGACGTCACACGGCACAAGTCTCTGAATAGAAACGGTCACCGAGGGCCCTTTCTCAGGGCCCCGGGGCCTCCGCGCACCAGCCTCCGAGGCCTGCCGTCCTGTTTCCGCCTGACGCTGGCATTTTCGCCCCTGGGTGACACTCCCGGGCTGGGCTGGAGCCTGGGCTGGTGGGGCCCGCAGATCGCCCTGCCCTTCCCGTGGGAGGAGGGTCGTTTGCACACGAATGGGCCCCAACGGCTCCGCCTCGGAGGCTGAGCCTGTGAGCTCCAGGGTGGGGTCCCTCGGGCTTACGCCCCAGCTCTGGCGCTTGCTCTGGATGAGTTATTCCCGTGTTCTCTTCCTCAGTTTCCCCATCTGTCAGCGAGGCCTCCCCGCGCGTCCTCCTGAGAGGGTGGCTGGGAGGCCTAGGGTCAGCCGGTCGGTGTGGCGCCCGTGGGGCACCCGGAGGCTCCAGCTACTGCTCGGTGCCTGTTTGGCTCCCGGGCGGGATGTCAGACGTGCCCCCGCTGCCGACTGCGGGGCTGGGGTCCTCTGATGCTCTCGGCGGGTCGCGGGAAGCCGGGCCCACGGCGGCTCAGCGGTGAAGACATTGACCGTGTTGCCTCGCGAGCAGCGTGTGGTAGGAAGGGCCGCAGTGGGCTGGTCCCGCGTCCCAGTGCCGTTGGGAGGACCCCGGCCCTGTCCAGCAGCCCCAGGGGCTGTCCAGGCCGGATCCCCCCCTCGCGGGAACGGGACAGCAGCGGCCGCTCAGGACGGCGGGTTCCTGTGGAGCGGCGGACTTCGAGGGGCTCTCCCTGCGCCGGGGGGGGCTTTGTTCTCCCCTCAGCGTGAGCAGACCAGCCAAGGCCCGGTGGCGCCTGAGCCAGGCACAGCGGCGGACCGGCTGGCACGTTCCTTACCTTAGGCCCGGACAGAAGCACCTGCAGAAATCATAGCGCTCGGGGCTCAGTCGGTTGAGCCTCTGACTCTCAGCTCCGGCTCAGGCCAGGATGTCGCAGTTTGGTGGGTTCGAGCCCCCATCGGGCTCGGTGTTGGTGTGGAGCCTGCCTGGGAGTCTCTCTCTCCCTCTCTCTCTGCCCCTCCCCTGCTCATGCTCTCTCTGTCTCTCTGTCAAAAAGAGAGATCCTTACACTCAGATTCCCAGCAGGCCCCACTAAGTCCGATTCTCTGGGGACGGGGCCCAGGCGTGTGCATTGCAGACGCCCCCAAAATTATGCGGATGTGGAGGGAAATGCTGAGTGTGCATGACCGGGGGCCGTCTCTGGAGCCACATATGAGACCGACGTGGAGGCGGGCACGGGCGTGAAGCCACGCTCTGCCACGAGGGAGGAGGGCGGGCGGCAGTAACCACACCCTCTGGGGCCTGCGGCCTAGACACCAGGACCGCGGCCGTTGGGGGGGGGGGCTCAGCAATCCCAGAGGCCCTTTGCTCACTCAGCACCGCCTGCCGGACGCCCACTGAGGCCTCGGACCCTGCGGCCGGTGAACATACTCTATCCGTCAGCCGCTCACGGGCTGCGGGCGGACACGCAGAAACCGGGGCGGTGGGGGGTGCACCCCCGGCTCGGGGACGCCAGGGCAAGCACGCACTGCGCACTCGCCGTCCTCGGGCTGACGAAGAGCCTCCCAGGACTGGGGGAGCCGAGCCGGCGCCCCCCCCCCCCAAGTGTTCTGGCCTTGGCTTTCACAAGACGGACCATCTCAGAGAGAGCGGCTGCGCAGAGTTCCTGCATCCGCGAGGCCGAAGCAGAAGGGCCAGTGGTGGCCGGGTGATGGCAGGGAGGTGACAGGTGGCCACATGCGGCCGTGTGCGCCCAACTGGCGGCCGGCGTGCGCAGCGTTGTCCTCAGTGTCACAGTCTGACCGGTGTGCGGGGACGCCAGACACGGAGAACACAGCGCAGCCGTGTGTTGAAGCCTGAAGCGTCCTCGCAGACAGACGGCCGGCAGCACCGCTGAGGTGACGGTGACGGTGCAGTAAGAATTGTGACACCGTGTGGCTCTGGCTGCGCCACGCCCCCAGAGGGCGCCCCGGAGACGCTCTCATTCGGTGTCTGGAGTCGGGTGACGTCTGATGGTCTGAAGCTCAGACTCGTTCAGTGAGGACCGTCTGGCACGTGTGACACATTTGCCTCCTGCTGCTGGGGGGCCACGTCCCCTCCCGCAGCCGTCCCCACCCACGGTGCCCACCTCTTCTCATTGTTGCTGCTTTGTTTTAAAGAAGCTTCCGCAAGCTGTCAGCCAGACCATCCGTTTCCAACGCTGTCTCCTTGACGGATTCCCCTGACAGTCGGATGCCGTGTCGAATTCTTCCTGGGCTGGAAACATACGAGCCGGGGATAGATTTAATGGGAAAAGAGACTCTGCATATAAAACACCTGCTTTTGCTAAAAACCAAGAATCTGGCAAATGATGTTTGACAAGAGAGAAAAGGAGAAACGGCCGCCTGGCGTTCTTTAAACCTTGCCTTCCCCAGAAGGCGCATGGCTGTTTTCTTTACAGCCTCAGAGTCTCCTGGGAGCCACCTGGACACGGGAAGGGACGCAGCTCCCTGTGCCTTTCAGCCAACCACTTCCCATCCCCCGCCCGTCTGGCTCCGTGTCACTGCGGGACCAGGGCAGGGACCGCAGGCACGAGACCTCCCTGCCCTCTGTCGGCACCTGTAAAATGCCACCTGGACGGGTCACCGGGTGGCCCCACAGGTCCAGAGGCTCGGGAAGCCCGGGGGTTTGAAGGGACAGAAGTCGGGCCTTCCTGGCTGGAAGCCCCAGCTCTCTGCCGTGAGCTGTGTGATTTTAGGTACCTCGTGCAGCCTCTCTGAGTCTCTGTGTGCAGTTCTGTCATCATTGCCTCTCTTCTGGATCATAGGCCCAAATTCCTGGGTGCTCCAAGGGTCGGGAGAGCAATTGGCAACAAGCGTGCACGCTGCTCCTAGACCAGAACCTTCACAAGGGGCGTGAGGGAGGCCGCCCAGCTGCTGTCTGCCTCTGGGTGCTGCTGGGTATGCTGCTGCCTGATGAGTGGGCAGACGCCGTGGCCGCATGCCTGCCTGTCTGTTACCCACAATGCACCTGCAGCGCCCAGGGGTCCCAGGGGAGTCTCTGGGTCGGCATCCGAATGCAAGGACACAATTTGCTCCTTTTTTTTTTTTTTTAATGTTCACTCATTTTTGAGACAGAAAGAGACAGAGTGTGAGCAGGGGAGGGGCTGAGAGAGAGGGAGACACAGAATCGGAAGCAGCTCCAGGTTCCAAGCTGTCAGCACAGAGCCCGACACGGGGCTCAAACCCAGGAACTGTGAGATCATGACCTGGGCCAATGTTGGACACTTAACTGACTAAGCCTCCCAGGCGGCCATGTCTCTCTCTTAAAATAAGTGAGTCAACTTTAAAAATAAAACAAACTGACAGCAGATTTCCCCCCCTTTACAAGCCCCTCCCAGTCCTGAGCTGGGGCGGCGGGTCCTGTCACTAGGCGCCTGCCCATGCAGGTGCGGGCACGTGGACCCGGACTCGCTTCTGTCCCTGCGAGGACGCTTCCTGTGGCCAGGACCCCACGCAGCACCCCTCCACACTCAGGGTGCAGGTGTCACCTCACTGCTGGCAGGGGACAGCGAGGTGTGAGATCGGGCTGTTCTTACACACTTCTGTTTCCCCCTGCCCCCTGCCCCGCCCTCCCCGCCCCTGCTCCCCATCCTGGTGTGCTCCATTGTGAGGCTCGTCCCCCCGCCCCCCGCCCCCCTGCCCCGCCCTCCCCGCCTCCGCTCCCCCATCCTGGTGTGCTCCATCATGGGGCTCATCCCCCCACCTCCCTGCCCCGCCCTCCCCGCCCCTGCTCCCCATCCTGGTGTGCTCCATTGTGAGGCTCATCCCCCCACCTCCCTGCCCCGCCCTCCCGGCCCCTGCTCCCCATCCTGGTGTGCTCCATCGTGGGGCTCGTCCCCCTCGCCCCCCTGCCCCGCCCTCCCCACCCCTGCTCCCCA
>NC_043708.1:139051793-139068264 GCF_006229205.1 Suricata suricatta
ACCCGAGCTCTCTGCTCTCGGGCTCCAGTGCTTGGATGGTCCCTGGGGGGGACTCAAGGCTGCCCCTGGTGTTGTCTTCGGACTCCCTGGGGCCGGCTTGGGGCTAACTCGCCTTGAGGCAGGTTGGTGGCGGGGGAGGCCGGGCAGGGGTAGACGCCGTGTTTTAGCTCCCACAGCGCTGAGGACCAGTCCACAGTCCCAATGACTCTGAAATGCATCCGTGCCGGAAAAGACCTCACTGTAACTCCTGCTCCATTTAGCGCAGATCCTGAGTGTGGACAATGGCTGCTGACTGTTAGCTCCGCGCAGGGCTGCCCCCCAGGCCCGGCCATTCTCTGGAGCATCGGCGGGGGGGTGTGTGTGGAGAAAACCGTAACAGCCGTGTGCAAGGACGTGCGTGTGTGTGCACACGTGAGCACTCGCACACCCTGGCTTCTGCATTTCGTCTTTCGTTTCAGTTATTTCCTTGTCCTCGTCTCGATTTCTTTGTCTTGTGTGGCTTCCCTGTGGCTGGAGGGGTGAGCGCAGCCTCAGGCATGGCCTTGACGGGGAGGCCCACCCCCGATTTGCCCTCAGACGCCCTGACGGACACAGGGAGCGGGAGCCGGGCGTCAGGGCAGGGAGCTCGCCCCAGGGGTGTGGTGCCTCGTTTGCTGGCAGGAAGGCATTTGGCACAGCCCGCACTTGACCTCCTCTGCTCGTCTGTCTGTGAGCTCGGCAAACCCTCCCCTGCGCTGAGGTAGCGCCTCCCCCGATTCACAGGAAAGGGTGCTAAGTAGTCGGGCGGGATGACGGAGTGGCACTCACGACCGCTCGCTCGTCGGCGGTCAGCCGGCCTTGGGCTCACGTCCGCTGTGCTACAGATGCGTGTTTATTAGGCTTCTTCCCAGGACCTCCAGGAAGCTGACAAACAGCCCTGTTTCCACTTGGAAGCTGAACAAGTGCATGGAGAGTGGGCAGAGCCCTGGGGGGCTGACGGAGGCTGTGACGGTCTCCTTGGGGACTTGGGGACACGCGTCCTCCCCGTGAGCTCTGCAGTGGAGTCCCGGACAAGGGAACGTTAGCAGAGGATTCGGTTTGTAATTTGGATGAGCGTTTGCCTCCCAGCGACTGCGATGCTGCCCACGGGCGCTGCGTGACCCACGGGCTCTCCACTCGGAGCCTCGACCTCCCTGCGCGGCCGCCGTCGCTGCCCTGCTCCCACGCCCCAGACCGACTCCCTCGTCCATCACAGCTCCCTCCCGGCGCCGCCAGGTAGACGGGATGCCCGGCGGGCCGCATTCGCTATCCTGGATGGAATTATTAATGAGTTCCCCAGGCAGGAAACTGGTGCCCTCTGTGCCAGGCCCTGGGGGACAGTGGAGGCTGAGGCAGGTGTGCCCCAGCTGTCACGGAGCTGAGCCCCTCTGAGACAGAGCGGAGGGCCCACAGGTGACGACAGGGATGTATTTAACCGTGGTGGTGACGGGGGCTGTGAGGAGCCGTGGAGGGTGCCCGAGTGTCTAGTCTTGTCACGGGTTAGGGTGGGCATGACGACCACGGTCCCCTCGGAGGTGGCTGGGGGGAGCACAGGGGCGGTGCGTGCACAGTCAACACCCAGAAAGCACCGCGAACGCTGCCGTAGGGCATGGACCGCCATCCGTGACATAGTCACGCACGTGCCCCGTGAGCTCTCTTGTTTCCTGAACCACCAGCGACAGCAGTTCCGTATTTACTGCAAGGAGCAGGCTAAGTATGCATTCCGTGTCTGCGCAGGGGACCAGCCTGCCTCCGCCCCACCCCCGCCAGCCCACAGCTCTCTGCGAGCAGGACTCTGTCCTGCGTCGGAATCTCGAGTGCCTGGCAGAGACCTGCTGTTGGGGCCGGACAGACCGTCAGGAGGCTTGACAGTGGCTTCGCATTTGCACTGAGCGGTTCACCTCCAGTGAGCTTGCAAAACACGGACGCCGTGTATCTCCAAGAACGCTTCATGATTTCACTTTGAACGAATTAGCTGGCACTGGGGATGTGAGTTAAAGGAAGCCTGCCTTTAGTCTGATAGATGTGAGAGAGCAGCACAGCGGTGGTTGGATGTAGACCCGATGTCTTCTGATCTTGATTCTCTTTCCCTGAGCCACTCAGCCTTGCACACACGGGAAAGGCAGTGGTAAAGAAGAGTGACAGTCAGCCGCTGACTATTTCCCAGTGAGACACAGGACCACGGGGACTTCCAAGCCCCATGGCACGGTGTCTGTCTACACAGCTAGAGACTGACGGTTTGGAGTCTCCGGATAGCAGCTGAGTTCCGAACCTGCTGGGGTGTAAGAGGAGGCGTTGGGAGGGACTTCTTTAACACGGGGCAGACTCGGTGGCGTTCTGTTGCCTCCTCTCCTGTGTGTGTCGGATGTGACCGAGGGAGCTGCAGCCGGCGTCCAGTGACTGGGCGTCCAAGAGCCCCAGAGAGACCCCACCCCCTTGCCCGGAGCTGCAGGAAAATACCCATAGTCGTTACGTTCCCGTGTGCCTTCCATGCCCTGGGACTTTCTGAACCAGAGTAAACTTGCCGGGTGAGGGGCTGTTGATAAAGCCCACGGAGTGCGCAGAGCTGGTGTGAGAGCCGCACGCGCTCCATTACACAAATTAGCTGCTGTCTCACGGCGGCTGTAGAGGACGCCACGTGTGTAACTTCACATGTATCAGGGTCCATGTTTTGAAGGCAAAAGTAAACAGGTGCGATTAATTTTACTGTTTTATTTTCTTTAACCCAACATATCCAGAGCGTTACCATGTTAAGTGTAATCGACATGAAGAGTATTAGTGGATGTTCCACGGGGGAGTTTGAACACTGGTCTGTCTGGAAGCTAATCTGATGGTGACAGAAGGTCTTAGTGACCTCGCTCCGCGTTCCAGCAGCTCCCGTCTCTCCCCAAGGACGTTAGGCTCCGGGACGCTGGCTGTTAGAGATCACACGGAAGGCGGTCCCCAGGTCCCATCGGCGCTCTAGACTGACACGTGCTTCCAGAGTGCTTTCTCTCCTGAGAGCTCCCCGCGCCAAGAGGCTGTCCTGCGTGCTCATGTTTGGTTCCGCTTCTACTGTCCCTGCCGCCGCCACGTTGCTGTCCCCACCAGCCCAAGCTGGAGCCCCGTGTTTGCCCAGACCTGTCCCTCCTGGACCCCCGCCCCCACCTTGTGGAGCAGCCCCAGTCCGAGCGCCCAGCTGACAGGCGGGGAAAGCTTGGCTCTGCCTTCGTCCCTCAAGTTGGCGCAGGGGAGGGACCTGGCATTGTTCTGGGTCTCACTTGTCCCCCGTCCCCCATCTCCACCCTCTGAGTGGCATCCAGTGGTTGGTGCTGTTGTGATGGAAACCCGGGACATCTGTGGCTCTGACAGTATCCTCAGGGCACCCAGAGTATTAATTATGCCAGACACTCTGTCTCCCAGCCCTGACGGAGCCCCGCTGCCCGTGTGACCTGGTCTGTCGTGGATGGGGGGACCCCAGGAACAGAGAAGAGTTAGGGGTGTGTTCATTCCAGACAGGGGCGCTGGCCCCGAACAGTCAAGCGGTGTTTGTCCTGTGGGCCAGCCTTCTGCACAAGCGTGTGAGTGTGCAGGCAGCCTGGGTAAGTCCCCTCTTCTCACACCAGCTCGAGCTGGTTTCTGTTGCTCGAGAGAGGGGAGCCCAGCGTGAACTCAGCCCTCCAGCCCCGCCTCGGCTTGGATCCAGGCCACGGGGTCTCCCCACTGTCTGGACTTGCGCTTTTTTGATAGTTTGCTCTCTCCCCATGAATCAAGAACTGTGTCTTTAAAAGTGCCTGGAGGGCTTAGTCAGTCAAGCCTCTGGCTTCTGCTCAGGTCATGATCTCACATTCGTGGGTTCGAGCCCCGCATCGGGCTCTGTGCCGACAGGTCAGAGCCTGGAGCTGCTTCCGATTCTGTGTCTCCCTCTCTCTGCCCCTCTCCCACTTGAGCTCTGTGTCTCTCCCTCATAAATAAATAAATACATATAAAAAAGAACTGTCTTTAGTTTCTAATCCACTTGGCTAACACCCACAGACCTCCTGCCATGTGACGGGTATGGCGAGGGGCTTTGGGGGACAGGCATCAAGGGCCGAGCCCTGGAGTCGCCCGGAGCTGGAGGAGCACTGACTCGCCCACAGCACTCGCTGTGTGCAGGGCTGACCGTGCTCACGCCTCCGGGGACACGGATAAACGTGCAGGTGCGAGGAGGGCGCTACTTCCGGCTGTAAGCGGCCTGCACTGGGTCTCTAGGAGGCAGCGTTGCCCACAGCGATGGCAGTGACGTTGACAGAAGACGGTGTGAGCTGTGGCCCGGAAGGTGACGTGTGTGGGCTGCGTGACCCAAGCGGAGTAGACTGCAGGACCGGGGAGCCCGGGACCACAGCAGGAGCTGGGACTTTAGTTTGTAGCTTTAAAGGAGGAACCAATGCAATTTTCGGAGCAACAAAGTGGCAGAATTAGTTACGTGAGTCCCAGTAGGTGTAAATGGGGTGAAATCACTGGTCCGTGGACCGATGCGGGGCTGTTTTCAGGGGCGAGGCTGTCTTTCCGGTACGTTGACATCAATGGCGGAGGGGGTTTCTGAGCCGATCCGTGCACACGCCCAGTGCGGGTGCAGAGGAGGATTTGGAGGCCCCGCATCCCCGCCGCCTCCTGGCGATCACAGAGGTGTCTCAGGAAGAGCAGGCGCTGGACGAGACGGGACCGCGCAGGGTCAGGGAGGAGCTCCACCCCGGTTTTCCCGCAGATTCCTGGGTTTAGATCCTGCCTTGGAGCTTGCTGCCGGTGTGGCCTCAGGCAGCTGGCTTACCATCTCTGAGGCTTCATCTGTGAAGTGGGATTATGTGAGCATTAGGCACACAGATGCCTGCCGCTCCCTAGGCATCAAACATGCAGGATCTGCTATTAAAAACAAGCTTTGGTCTTCCCACAGAATTCCTCCCTGGCTTCTGTCAGGAGAGTGGCTAAAAGAAAGAGGAGACTCGGTCGGCGACCTCGGCTCCCTTAGAGCATTTGCGGGACTCCGTCACTCAGACACTAGGGACCGACAGGGATCTGTGACCCTGGGCCTGCCCGGGCCAGTGCTCGGCATTCTTGCTGCCGCTGCCACGTAGGCGGTCACAGTGACCCGAAATCGGAAGAAGGTACCAGAAATTGGGAGAGCCGCCCCGGACCTGCCAGGGACAAGTGCTGGTGTCTCCCCGGACCTTCGAAAACCCTTTCCGAGGAGGGAGGCGGCCTGGGTCAGCGGTCTCTGACCTTCGTTACTGCCCCTGTTATCCCCAGCACGGATTGATTCTGCTCCCGGGGATGTGGCAGCCCATCTGTACGGCGGTGACGGCGGGGCTCCGGCCAGGACGCGGCCCGACGCCCGGCAGGTGTGCCGTCCTCCCTGCCCACGGGCCCTCCGTCCAGCGCCTGAGCCTGCGCCCTGGGCTCACCGAGTCCCTCGTGCGCCCCGTTCTCGTCCTTGGCCCCACGCCGTGATCGTGAGCCAGGCAGTCGCACCCAGGCCTTCTCCCCAGTACGGCCGCCGTGGGGAATTTCTAATTTGAACGTCAAAAGCTGAGAATTGGCTTTTTCCCTCTTTGTGGTCAGCTTTGATCTGCCTTTCTAGCTGTGGCGAGGCCAGACGGCTCCATCCGCTGCCCGGGCCGGGGGCAGAGTCACGGGGCACAGAGGGGGTGGAGGATGCAAACACATAGGTTACTATGGAACTGGCCCCCAGCACGTAGCCGCTGGCCATGGGCCGGCGGAGGTGACGAGAAGTGGACTCCGCACCAGGACCTGTCCTCTCGCCATGCTTCCGTGCGTCAGCCCTCAGTCAGCCCCGGAAAGCAGGTGCCGTCTGTGTCGGCCCCAAGGAGACGCTGAGGTCCCAGCCCCTAGGGCGTCGGAAGGGCAGCTTCCTCGGAAATCGGGTCGTTGCAGATGTGCTTGGGCAAGACGAGGTCCCGCTGGAGCAGCGCCGGCCCTTAACCCGGTCTGACCAGTGTCCTCACGGTGAGGGGAGACGCCACAGGTGGCAGAGGTGGAGACGAGCTGTGCGCACCTGCGCTGCCGGGGGCCCCGGAGCCCGAGGGGCAGCGGGGAGCAGAGCGTGGCGGTGCGGACCCCTCGATTTCAGGCGTCTCGCCCCCCAGGTCCGGGAGACCAGACATTGCCGTTGTCATAAAGGAACACGCTCTTCTCCCTCCTTCCCTCCTGGATCTCCCCTGAGCTCTGGGTCCTCCTCAGAGACCTTCCCCTTCCAGCAGCTTCTGTGCCCTCTCCTTTCTCCTGGCTTCTCCTCCGAACCACGTGGGGACTCAGTCTTCCGAGGCCTCCGTCCTGGAGCCATGGCCTCCCTTCACCCGTCTCAGGATGACGCTTCCAGAAGGAGAGGTTTGCATGTGCGGACTTTGCCTCACTCCGCTCACTTCTAGCCGCCGAGGCCGGCCCTCGTGTCCGCCGCTCCGAGACGCGTCTCACGGAAGCCCCCCGCCGGTGCCCTGCTTCCAGACCCTGTGGCGGCCTTTCCCTCCCTGGATCTTGCTGACCTTCCCCTTGAGATGCTTTTCCGTTTTGAAATGAACTCTTGTGGTTTTCTTCTTTACCTCCGAGGACTTTCTTTGGTTTTGTTTTACATGTTGAGGGTTTTCCTTCCTCCACCCTCGACGTCGGTCCCTTTCGGGATCTCTCTAAACGTCCCCGGAAGGCAAGGCCAGGCTGCCGCAAACTTGGATCCCGGGCTCCAAGCCAGAGAAGCGGCCTCAGTGAGGTCAGCGGCCCGGGGTGAGGCGGTGCGGCTAGCCTGCGTCTTCGAGGTGCTCGGCAGAGTCCAGAGGGTCCTGGGCCGGGGACCCCTTTGTCCGTCCAGCCACAGAGCTGCGCACCGAGCGACTGTTTGATCAGCGCATGTCGCTCGTTAAGCAGAATCACGGGAAAGCCCCGCGAGGAACACGGTGAGGCAGAGACGTCCGCGGCCCCGTTCGGTGACTGCGGTGTGAGCAGAGGCCCGGGTGGCTTGAAGAGACGGTAAGAGTGACCGTAGCCGGGGTCTGTCCTCGGCTGCCCCTTGGCGGCCCGCCGGCCCCGGGCACACCGAGGCCAGTCTACGCCCTGGAGGCTTCGCCCGTCGCCTGTGACTGCCGGCTCCCTGCTGTGGCCCCCGTGTCCGCGTCTGGGTCACACTTGCTCGTCGGAACAAGATTTCGTGGTCCAGTGAGCTCGGGCACCGGGAATCGGGGCGGGTCCCTGCTGCGGGGGCTCTGGGAGCCGTGACGCCCCCGGAGCTGGGGGCTCCGAGCCCGCGAGGACTCTGACGCAGAACACAGCAGCCTCAGAGTCATTTGCTCAGAGCGTCTCTCTTTTCAAAGCACAAGAAATAGAATCCTGTGGGAAACTAATTGCAGCCCAGACCTTTCTGCGGCTTGCTCTAAAACATCTAATTCCACCTGTGTGGAATTCCCCCTAGAAGGTTCTCCGGAAACCTCAGAGTAGATGTGTTGTGAACCAGCTTCCCTGTGCTCCGGTGCCCGGTCGCAGTGCCTGGAGTCTTCCTAAGTGCCGGAGCCCTGCGGCTAGCACCCCTTCTGCCCCCTCCCCTGCCCCGTCTCACCCGCTCCGTCTAACCGAGCTTCCGACTCTCTCCCGGGTTCACACGTTGGTCGTCTCGCCTGGACAAACACGGCGGCTTCCCGAGCAATGCCCCTGCCTCCAGACTCCCCTTCCTCCTGTCTATTGCCAGGCCGGCATCCTCATGCCCCTTCTGGAAGGCAGGTGAGTCCTCATTTGCCCAAGACCTTTCCCTGCCAGGAGTCGCCGCTGCCTCGGGGCTGAAGCCCCCCACCCCGCCGCCCCCCTCTGGCTCCGCAGGACGGCTGCCACCTGCCCACCAGAAACCGTCCGCGCCGGAGCCCCGGCCGCTCCGGACCCGCGGCCTTGCCTCCTGCACGGGCCCCGGCAGCTCTTGACGGTTCCCTCGCCGCCTCTCGGGATGCAGCAGGGCCCGGGAGGCTGTGCTCTGGCCTCCGGCCCGGGTCAGGTGTGGGTGCCGTCCCCGTCCTCGGCCTCGCCGCTGACCCCTGCAGGAGCGACCACGCAGCTTACTCGTTTTCATCTCCAGATCGACTTTGAGCCCGAGTCCCGCATCTCAGGTTACCTTTGTCGGCTGCAGGCTGGCGCCACGGGGGTCCGCCAAGGGCACCTCACCACTCTGCGGTGCTCGACTCGGGGCGGGGGGGGGGCACTGGTGACGCTCACCTTCTCAAATGTGGTCTCCTGAATTGTGCACAGAAGGACAGTGTTCCCACTGAGCTTCGGGAACGGGGGTATTTGCCACAAACTGACCCAGCTGAACCCCGTTAATAGCCCAAAGGAGTCGCCGTCCGCCGTTTGCTCAGACCCCCGCTCCCCGCGGTGAGCAGCCCCTCTTCCTTCGAAGCGCCCAGAGTCTTGTTTCTGCCGGGGGAGGACGGGTCCACCGGGGCGGGCGTGGGCCGGTGAAGCTGGGAAATCACGTTTGTGCCGAGGAAATCATTCTGCTACATTTTAACCCAGGAGCTGGATCCTCAGGGGCTGAGTTGTGATCTGTGCCACTCAACGCAGCTGGACGAAGCTTCTGTTAAGTGCCCACTCTGCACCGAGTGCTGACCCTAGATGGGGGTGGGTGACCGGAAAGGGCTGACACGTGGCCCCTGCCCCTGGACGCTCACCATCCGACAAGGGGCAGGGAGGGCCGACCATGGCCGAGGGAGGGATGCTGGCGGCAGCGTCCTGGCCCAGGCAGCAGGTCTGGAGCCCAGGAAGCCTGAAGACCAGCTGTTCGCAGAGGCGGTTGGCGAATGCGCATCCTGGACCACAGATCTTGGCCGTGACCCAACACTGAATGTCGTAAAACAGGAAACGTGGGCTTATTCCTAAGGCTTTCACTAATACTGCTTCGGCTGGGGGTGGGGGTGGGGAGCCTCGAGAATTGTAGGCCGAGTCTGTCATTGCTAATTTTGCCTCCTGAGCAAAATAATCAGTCCTTCCCCGGAGGCTCCTGTGGGGACTCAAGCGCGCAGGCTGGGAGCCCTCTGTGGGCCCCCTGGCTGGGCTGGCCTGCCTTTGCCCACCACCCAGCGCCCCGCACCCTTCCCGGCAGGTGCAGAGCCTTCCAGAGCCCCCGCTCTGCTGTCCTGCACCTGCTGTGCCTCTGTCCCTGCGTCTGTGCGTCCCTGTGAGTCCAGTCCCGACAGGAGCTCCCACTCGGCGTCCCTCCTGGCCATGGGGGTGGCGGTCGGAGATGCTGTCCCGCCAGGTGTCTGTAAGGTGGTTGTCCCGGGTGAGCAGGCTGGTGAAATTGTGCTAATCTGGACGCCAGGTCATCGGCAGGGCCCCCCGCCTCCCGCCGTTTCCATCAGCACTTCTGTCTTCCTTGGAGATGCTCTTACGCCCCAGGGAATTTGGGCTTGCCTTTTTTCTTTCTTTTTTTCTTTTTTAATTTTCTTAATGTTTATTTATTTTTGAGAAAAAGAAAGAGACAGGGAGACACAGAATCCGAAGCAGCTCTAGGCTCCGAGCTGTCGGCACAGAGCCCGACCACGCGGGACTCAAACTCATGAACCGTGAGATCGTAACCTGAGCTGAAGTCGGACGCTCAACCGACTGAGCCCCCAGGCGCCATTTCCCTTCTCGCTTTGAGACCGGGATTTCAGGTTTCACCTGTGCACCCGTAAGGGATTCTGAGCAGCGACCGTTCCCCAGAGATGGGGCTACTGTTCTAATTTTGGATCTGGGAAAAATGAATATTTCAAATGGCGTATTTGCAGGCAATCAGCGAGGACAATTTGTGAGTGTTTGTTTTTAACACGCCGTGTGCCTGCTTCGACTGGTAAGCGCCCTCCCCAGCTGCGTCTTCCAGAACGTTTCTGCCATCATCTGCGTTCTGCGGTGAGGAAGTCAAGATTACGTGACTCCCAGCAGCCAGCGCGCCGCCCCGCTCATTTCTACACCCCGTCCTGCGCCCGCCGCCGTCTGAGGGTCTGTGTCCCGGGTCCCAGCCCCGGCTCACACCCTGGGAACACAGAGGCAGGAACACAGTGTGTGCCTCGGCAGACTTTGCTGTCTGGCAGAGGAGTCAGATCGGCAATCAAGAATATGCTGAGATCATTGTTTTTAATTTAAACCTGATTCAGTACACGCTCACTGAGCAGTCATGCAGGCCTCATTCCATAAGCGACGGCCGAGACACAGAAGTAAGAGACAGAGCCCTCCAGGGCAGCTGCGTGCCCCAGTCTGTTGAGCGTCCAACTTCGGCTCAGGCCATGATCTCGAGGTCCGTGAGTTCAAGCCCCACATCGAGCTCTGTGCTGACAGCAGGGAGCCTGGAGCTCCCTGATGCCGTGACTCCCTCTGTCTCTGGGGGAGAGGGACTGAGCTCAGCTGGGGGCACAGCAGGGAGCAGGCGGGGGATGGAAATTCCTAAGAGAAGCATGGGGGGAGGGGCTTCTGCTACATGGACTTGGTGGACTGGCGCGGCGTGTCAGGTGTCCCGGGTGGGGATGGCGGCTGTGGTCAGACGTCAGGGTGGGGATTTTCCTCACACGGGGCCTGCGGGGCTGGTGCTAAAACACGGGGAGGGAGGGGGCAGAGCCCTGGGTCGGGGCCTCCTCCGGGAGAGAACGCAGTGGAAGCCGTTGTGGCTCCGGCCTCATCAGGGAGCCTCTTTGTCCCCTGCCTGGCTCCTCCCCCACAGGGGACCTCGCGGGAGACCCAGCTTCTCCTTCCCTTCCTTCTGACCTTCCTTTCCAGGTCTCTCGCCTGCTTCCAGATGTTTCTCTCAGAGGGACCTAGCCCAGTCTCCTTGTTGACTTAGGTCTTGGGCACCAAAGTCAAGGTGGGCAGGTGGCCTTTGTTTACCCTCCCCCCTCCCCCGACAGTGACCGGGGGCGCTCAGCCGTCAGCACAGGCCACCAGCAGGAGCCGGGGGACCCGGGCTCTGGGCTGGGGAGGCACCTGCTGCCACGGGAGACAGAGCCCGGCCCGGCCTCCCCCGCGCCTGCGTGCGCTCATTTCCCTTGGATGCGCAGATGGTGTTCCAGACAGGCCTCCGCCGCCGCGGCCGGCGTGTGGACACCTTGTGTCAAGTGACAGGCTCGATGACAGACGAGGACACACGGCAGAGAAGCCACGGGCTTCCTCGGCTGCCTCACCCTGCAAGGACCAGGTCTGAGCAGCCAAGCTCGGGGACACTGATCTGGCCACGCCCCTCTTCTCGCTCTGGGGTCTCCTCTCCGGGAGCTGACGCTATGGTGTCGTCCCAACAGGACGCTCTTCCTCCCTCCTGTGAGCTCTTGGACGCGAGTGCGGACTCATTTCCTTGTTAATCGGAAGCCAGCTTCCTCATCATCTTAATTCCAGAAAGACGCAGCTTGGCGGCCCAGCTCGGACGCTTCTGGTGACAGAAGTCTGTGGTCTGAGCGTGAGGTCTGCTTAGGGAGGGAAACTGAAACAGCGGGGAGCGGAGCCTGGGTGCATCCCTGTCCCGCTCAGGCAGTGGCTTGAGAGCAGGCCTGGGGGTGGGGCAGGCGTCGGGGCAGTGGGGGGCACAGGTGAGCAGGCGAGGCCGCTGTGTGCCACGCAGGCCTGCAGGCAGTGAGGGGCGCTCCCACCTTTGGCTTCGTCTGGTTGTGCAGAGGAGCGGGAGGGGGAGCAAGCCACACTCAACCCACTGGAGGCCGAGGACGGGCCAGCCACACTTTAGTGACTGATGTGCCCCCGGGGGCCTGGACCAGTGATGGAAGCCTGTCAGGGGCACAGTCGGCTTGGGGATGCCAAGTCAGAGCAAGAACCCAGAATGTTCTCCTCCCTTGTCCTTGCACCCATCGGCCCCTCCCTCCGTCTCGGTTCAGGACTGAAGGGCTCTCACCAGGGCCTGGCCCTTGCCAGACGCTGGGACCTACACATGACGGTTCTTCCCCAGGGGCTGGCCGCATATAACGGGGGTCGGGCAGGTGAGCAGACAGTGCACAGCGCCCATATCAGCCGGGTGGGCGCTGGGTGCTGCGGGGGGACTCACCGGGGTGGGGGTTGGGGAGAGCACAGCGTGTGGCCCAGAGCACCCAGCAGTGTCCACCTCCGGGGACGTGGCGCAGGGAGTGAGGACCCACGTGGATGAGAGACAGGGCCCGCTGCCCACGGGGCCCGTGCAGACAGGGGGTAGGGCTACGTGTCAGGGGGCTGACGGCGACGGGGGCATGCAGCAAGGAGCAGGAAGTGTCAGGAGGCCCAGGCGGAGGTGCTGCGGGGAGCGCGGGGTGCGAGGCTGTGCGTGCACACAGGGAGGCCTCGTCGCCAGGTGCGAGGACGTAGTGGCGCTGTCAGAAACCTTCCCGACTGGACCCTGGAGGTGAGGAAGGGGACACCCGTGGGCTTCTCAGGGTGCTGGGGGCATGCTGTCTCCTTTATGCAGGATGGGCTACACGGACCTAGCGTGGTGCCCAGGGGACACCAGGGGCAGATGCTGCCCCCGGGCCTGGCCGTGGGGACCCCGGTGATGTGGCCTTAAGGAGATGGACAGGGGGACCGCAGGGCGGACACACAGTTGCACTCAGACGCTGGGGCTGAGGAGAGGCTGGAGGAAGGCCCGACGGCGGGAGCAACACACGGCGCAGGTGCAGTGGGGACGCGGAGAGGTGACAGTCAGTGTCGGGGGCTGCCTCGGGGACAGCCAGCTCCCTGGGCAGATGGATGAGCCCAGTGGCGGGCCCCGTCACCTGTCCCACGGTCCCTACTAGCCCACAGTTTCACTGCCTGTCCACGCGCCCACCAGTGTGCCACCACCACGGATCACGGGCACCGTGCCGCGTTGGGCCTGAGGCTCACCTTTCTCCGGCTGGTTATTAACATTTCAGAAGCTCCCTCATCCATCCGGGAGCTCACGGATGTTGCTTGAGCTGGATGGTTTCCGTGGAAACCAAGCTCATCGATTCGGTAATCACTTCTCTGGCGCTAATGTCTGCAAGTGACCGGCTGGGCTGTGCCTGCTCCTGGGGGCGGGGGCGGGACCCGCCGCCCTGGCCACAGTGCGGTCCCTCTGCGCTCTGTGGGAGTGAGCCACCCCGACGGCCCGTGCAGACACCCGCCCTGCCGCCCCCTGCCCCCCACGTCTCCATCTGCAAAGTGCAGACGAACCCTCACTCGGGGGCCAGTGGGGTTAGAGGAAGTGACGCATTTCAAGTAGGCAGCGACCAACAGGTCGGAAGGCTAAGCATTTAGATCGTTTCTAATTGTCGTTGTCCCGGCTCTGGGAGCAGGTCACTTTCCAGGAGGTGACGGAGCTCTTCAGGCTGTTCCTGAGGCCCCGTTCCTTGACTCCGCGGTTTTTCCTTGGACCTGGGAAGGTGTGGGGGGGGGTACGGACGCCCACGTGCGTTTGCACGGCCTGCCTGGGTCGTAGTTGCTGCTGGGGGGTAATAAGCCCCAGCAGGGTCCAGGGGGACACGGAGGCTGGGGTCCTGCTTCCCGCTCAGGGAGACCCTTGTCACGGCTCCTGCCTGTCACTCCTCCCTGCGCGCCCCCAGCCCCGGGCCAGAGACCAGCCGCTGCCCTTCCATGGCTTCCTGCCGCCCTCCTCCTCCACCCCCCTCCCCTCCCCTCCTCCCTCCTCCCTCCCTCCCCCCTTCTCCCCACTAGGGATCACTGACGGTGAGTCCAGGCAGATCACTCCCATCCTGCATTTGGGGTAGAGAACTCTGGAGTTTTTGACCATTTCTTTGTAAGACTGCACGACTGATGACCGACCGTTCTTTCCCGAGTTGTTTGCTCTTCTCATTTGTCCCACACGCTTCCTTTCTAGAGTGCTTGGTTTTTTTCTTTGCAACAGTTTTTTGTTGTTGTTTTAGGAAACGTTGACATTTTCCAACAATTGTTCCCCATTTGCTTCCGAACGGGCACTATCCATTCCAGCGTGTTCACAGCCCTCCCCTCCCCCATCCCCACCGCGCCAGGGGCGTCGGCTGCGGCTGACGCTGTGTCTCCTTCCCGAGCTATCGCGTGGCACACAGACGGTGTACACGTATGTATGTGTACACGTGGTGCATGTGTGTGCGCACATGTAACCCCTCTGTGCATGCGTGTGAATATAGGATGTGTGTGTATCTATGTGTATACGTAAGCATATGTAGATACAATATGTTATAATATAAATATTGTAGACTTTGCTGCACATAAAATTCGTCATGTCTGTTTATATACAACACATCCTCATCCCTCCCTCCCTCGACAGACACGGGCGCATCTTCATACGGCAGCTGCGTGGACCGTGCAGCCGGGAGCCTGGGGAGGCAGATCTCTGCCCGGCCCTGGTTTTGTTTCCGTCGGTGCCGTGCCCAGAATCGGGGTTGCTAGATCATATGCTGGTCTATTTGTGATTTTCTGAGGAACTTCCACGCTGTTTCCCTCGATGACTAACAGTGTGCACACCTGCCAGCAGTCACGAGGGGCCCTTTTCTCCACGCCCGCGCTGACACTTGTCCCCTCTTGTCTTTTCTGATAGAAGCCATCCTGACGGCTGTGAGTGATACCTCGTTTGTATTTCCCGGGTGACTCGTGATGTTGAACACCTTCTGGCACACCTGCTGGCCACGCGTGTGCCGTTGGGAAAGTGTCTCTTCAGGTCTTCTGCCCGGTTTACAATCAGACTGTCTGCTGTTTGTTTTGTTTCACCAGTAAGTCATATGCTTCCCTGTAGCCTTTTGGCCGTTAAACCCTTATCACATACGTGGTTTGCAAGCATTGTCTCCTGTTCCGTAGATTGCTTTTCCGTTTTATTGAGCGTTTCTTTCACTCTACAGAAGCTTTTTAGGTTGGTGTGGTCCCCACTTGTTAATCTTGCTTTTGTTGTTTGTCTGTGCTTCTTGGTGTCGTGTCCAAAACCTCGTTGTCAGGACCGACGCCCAGGAGTTTTCGGAAACGATGCTTTCTTTCCTCTAGGAGCTTTGTGGTTCCAGATCCTCCCTGTAAATCTTCAGTCCACTCAGGTTCGCTCTGGTGAGTGGTACGGAATAGGAGTCCGGATTCACGCCTTCGCGTGTGGATACCCACGCTCCCCAGCACCATTTACTGAAGAAAGTATCTCTTTCCCATTGTATGTTCTTGGCACCCTCGTCAAAAATTAGTTGATCGTATATGTGTGGCTTTACTTCTGGGTTCTATATTCTGTTCCGTTGATCTGTGTGTCTGTCTTTATGCCGATACCATTCTGTTTTGATTGCTAGTCCTTGTAATAAAGTTTGGAATCAAGAATGCCCATTTTTTTCTATTGAAGCATCTCTCTTGTTCATATTTGTTTATATGGCTTTTTACATATATTAGTGAATTTAGTCATTTGTAATATAAGTTGAAAATATTTTTTCACACCTTTATTTCTTTTGTCTTTTTTACCATGAAGAACTTTCCATACCTAATGAGTTAACTGTATGTTTTAGGTGTAGCTCCCGGATCTATTTAGAATCTGTTTGCTATAAGCAGGTGAGTTACTTTGCACTTTTAACTCTCCACCTGGATGACTAGTTGTCCTGACCACGTGTCGTGTCCTCATGTTAGACTGACCCCTTCTTTGTCCCTTATTACAGGTTTTCTTTTTACTTAATTTATTTATTTAAAAATTTTAATGTTTATTTTTGAGAGAGACAGAGCAAGAGCAGGGGAGGGGCAGAGAGAGAGAGAGACAGAATCCGAAGCAGCTCCAGGCTCTGAGCTGTCGGCACGGAGCCTGACGCGGGGCTCGAACTCATGGACTGCGAGATCCTGACCTGAGCCGAGGTCAGACGCAGGCGCTCCTTACAGTTTTTGTTTTAAAGTCTATTTTGTCTAACGTGTGCTCTTGGTTTTTGAAGTAATTCCCGTGGTTCATTGTTTACATACAACACCCAGTGCTCATCCCAACAAGTGCCCTCCTCAAACTGTATGTTAGCTAATTTGACAATAAATAATATTTTAAAAAATGAAAGAAAAAGATGTGATAATTGTGTAAAACATGAAAAAGGTCTGTTTTGTCTGATATGATAGAGTTACTCCAGCTTTCTTTTGGTTTCCGTTTGTATGGAATAGCTTTCCATTCCTTAACTTTCAGTCTTGTGTATCCTTATGTCTGGAGAGGTCTCTTGTGGACAGTGTAGAGACGGGTGGTGGTGGTGGTTTTGGTTTTTAGCCATTTAGCCATTTTGTGGCTTTTTTTTTTTTGAGTGTTCAGTTGGGGTTTTTTTGGGATAGATTCTTTCCTTCTTTATTTTTATTTTAATAGTTTATTACCAAGTTGGTTTCCATATAACACCCAGTGCTCTTCCCCACAAGTGCCGCCTCTGTGACCATCACTCCCTTCCCCTCCCCCCTCCATCCTCAGCCCTCAGTTCTCAGCATTCAAAGTTCTCTCATGATTTGCCTCCCTCCCTCTCCCCAGCTCTTCCCCGCCCCTTTCCCCTTCCATGGTCCCCTATTAGGCTTTTCC
>NC_043708.1:139068364-139072570 GCF_006229205.1 Suricata suricatta
TCTTTTTTGTGTATAGTGTAAGAAGGTGGTCTAGTTCATTCTTCTGGATGTTGCTGTCCAGTTCTCCCAGCACCACCTGCTAAAGAGGCTGTCTCTTTCCTGCTTTGTCAAAGCCGTGCATTTGTGGGCCCAGTTCTGGGTTCTCTATTCTATTCCATTGGTCCATGTGTCTGTTTTTGTGCCAATACCATACTGTCTTGATGATGACGGCTTTGTAGCAGAGGCTAAAGTCTGGGATTGTGATGCCTCCCATTTTGGTTTTCTTCTTCAATATTACTTCGGCTATTCGGGGTCTTTTGTGGTTCCATATGGATTTTAAGATAGTTCTAGCTTTGAGAAGAACACTGGTGCAACTTTGATGGGGATTGCATTGAATGTGTAGATTGCTTTGGGTAGTAATGACATTTTCACAATGTTTATTCTTCCAATCCATGAGCATGGAATGATTTTCCATTTCTTTGTTTCTTCTTCAATTTCTCTCATAAGTCTTCTATAATTTTCAGCATACAGGTGTTTTACATCTTTGGTTAGGTTTATTTCTAGGTATTTTATGATTTTTTGTGCAATTGTAAATGGGATCAGTTTCTTGATTTCTCTTTCTATTGCTTCATTTTTGGTGTATAAGAATGCAACTGAATTCTGTATGTTGATTTTGTACCCTGCGACTTTACGGAATTCACGGATCAGTTCTAGAAGGCTTCTGGTGTGGTCTTTCGGGTTTTCCACGTAGAGTATCATGTTGTCTGCAGAAAATGAAAGTTTGAATTCTTCTTTGCAGATTCTGATGCCTTTTATTTCCTTTTGTTGTCTGATTGCTTATGCTAGGACTTCCAGCACTATGTTAAACAACAGTGGTGAGAGTGGACACCCCTGCCGTGTTCCTGATCTCAGGGGGAAAGCTCTCAGATTTTCCCCATTGAGGACGATGATGGCTGTGGGCTTTTCATAAATGGCTTTTATGATGTTTAGGTAAGTTCCTTCTATCCCAACTTTCTCAAGGGTTTTTATTAAGAACAAGTGCTGTGTTTTGTCAAATGCTTTTTCTGCATCTATCGACAGGATCATATGGTTTTTATCTTTTCTTTTGTTAATGTGATGGATCACATTGATGAATTTGTGAATATTGAACCAGCCCTGTAACCCAGGAATGAATCCCACTTGATCATGATGGATAATTTTTTTTATATGCTGTTGAATTCGATTTGCTAGTATCTTGTTGAGTATTTTTGCATCTGTATTCATTAAGGATATTGGCCTGTAGTTCTCTTTTTTAGCTGGGTCTCTGCCTGGCGTAGGAATCAGAGTGATATGTGCTTCATAGAAGGAGTCCGGAAGTCTTCCTTCCATTTCTGTTTTTTGGAACTTGAGAAGGATCGGTGTTAACTCTGCTTTAAATGTCTGGTAGAATTCCCCTGGGAATCCATCCGGCCCTGGGCTTTTATTCGTTGGGAGATTTTTGATAACTGACTCAATTTCTTCACTGGTTGTGGGTCTGTTCAGATTTTCTATCTCTTCCCGTTTGAATTTTGGCAGTGCATGTGCGTTTAGGAATTTGTCCATCTCTTCTAGGTTGTCCAGTTTGTTGGCATATAATTTTTCATAATAATCTCTGATGATTGCTTGTATTTCTGAGGGACCCATTGTAATAGATCCATTTTCCTTCATGATTTTATCTATTTGGGTGTTCTCTCTTTTCTTTCTGAGGAGCCTGGCTAGAGGTTTATCAATTTTGTTTATCTTTTCAAAAAACCAACTCTTGGTTTCATTGATCTTTTCAGTTGTTTTTGTGGATTCTATATTGTTTATTTCTACCCTGATCTTTATTATTTCTCTTCTTCTACAGGTTTTGGGGTACTCTTGCTGCTCCCTTTCTAGTTTCCTCAGGTGTTCTGTTTGATTTTGAGTTTGTACTTTTTCTAGTTTGTTGAAATAGTCCTGGATTGCAATAAACTTTCCTCTTAGGACTGCCTTTGCTGCATCCCAGAGAGTTTGGATTCTTGTATTTCCGTTTTCATGTGTTTCCATATATTTTTTAATTTCCTCTCTAACTGCCTGGTTCATCCAATCATTCGTCAGTAGGGTAGTTTTTAACCTCCTCGTTTTTGGAGGTGTTCCATACTTTTCCCTGTGGTTGATTTCACGTTTCATAGCATTGTGATCTGAAAGTGTACATGCTATGATCTCAATTCTTTTGTATTTATGGAGGGCTGTTTCATGACCCAGTATGTGATCAGTCTTGGAGAATGTGCCATGAGCACTCGAGAAGAAGGTGAATTCCCTAGCTTCAGGATGCAGAGTTCTAAATATATCTATTAATTCCATCTGTTCCAGTGTGCCGTTCAGGTCCATTGTTTCTTTAGTGATTTTCTGTCTGGTTGATCTATCCATTGATGTAAGTGGAGTATTAAAGTCCCCTGCAATTAGCACATTCTTATTGATGAGATTGTTTCTGTTTGCAATTAGTTGTTTTATGTATTTGGGTGCGCCAGAATTCAGTGCATAAATGTTTATAATTGTTAGCTCTTCCTGACGGAGAGACCCTGTAATTATTGTATGTCCTTCTTCTTCTTTTGTTACTGCCTTTACTTTAAAGTCCAGTTTGTCCGGTATAAGTATGGCTATTCCGGCTTTCTTTTGGCGTCCAGTCACATGGTAGATATTTCTCCCTCCGCTTACTTTGAATCTGAAGGTATCTTCAGGTCTAAGGTGAGTCTGCAGACAGCAAATAGATGGATTTTGGGTTTTGATCCATTCTGCTGCCCTGTGTCGTTTGAGTAGAGCATTCAGTCCATTGACATTCAGTGTTATTGTTGAAACATGGGGGTTTAGATTCATTGTGTTCCCTGTAGGGTTCATGCTTGTACTGGTGTCTCTGGTGACTTATATTCCTTGCTACATTTCCCTCAGAGTCCCTCTTAGGATTTCTTGTAGGGCTGGTTTGGTGGTGATGAATTCTCTCAACTTTTGTTTATTTGTGAACACCTTTATCTCTCTATTTTGAATGACAGGCTTGCTGGATAAAGAATTCTTGGTTGCATATTCTTCCTGTTCATCACCTTGAAGATTTCCTGCCATTCCTTCCTGGCCTGCCAAGTGTCAGTAGATAGGTCTGTAACCTCTCTGATAGGTTTCCCTTCGTACGTGAGGGCCCTTTTATCCCTAGCTGCTTTCAGAATTCTCTTTATATTTTGCCAGTTTCACTATGATATGTTGTGCTGAAGGTCGGTTCAGGTTACGTCTTAGGGGAGTTCAATACGCCTCTTGAATTTCAGTGTCTTCCTCTTTCCCCAGAGTGGAGAAATTTTCGTCTGTAATTTGATCAAGCACCCCTTCAGGACCTTTTTCTCTTTCTTCCTCTTCAGGAACTCCTTTGATACGCACATTGTTCCATATGATTGTATCACTCGGGTCTTGAATTCTCCTTTCATGCTCCTGAATCAATTTCTCTTTTTCTCGGCTTCCTCTTTTGCTATATCTGTGTCTTCTAATTCACCTGTTCTCCTCTCTGCTTCTTCAATACGTGCAGTGGCCACCTCCACTTTATTATGCACCTCACTTATAGCCTTTTTTAACTCGGCACAGCTATTTTGAAGATTCCTAGTCTTTGTGTCTGTATCTTCTCTGATGGCTTCTATGCTTTTTTTCAAGTACAGTGATTAATTTTATGACAATCGTTCTAAATTCTTGTTCAGTTCTGTTGCTTGTGTCTCTTTTGAGCAGCTCTGTTGCTGTGATTTCTTTCTGGAATTTCTTTAGAGGAGAGTTCTTTCGTTTCGTCATTTTGGCTAGCTTTCTGTCTCTTGTCCATTTTAAAAGCTCATTCTGCACTGTGTGTCTATTAGTATTTCTCTAGGGAAGACGGCTCTTTGAGTGTCTAGGGCCTGTTGTTTCAGGAGATGTTCTTTTAATTGTGTCTCTCAGTTTCTCTTGTTATGCCTCTGGTTAATTTATTTCCCTACTTGGCGATTATTTGGGACTTTCTGCTATGTGTGCTTTGGCTTGTTTCTTGAGGTAGCCCTGAAAAGGAAAACAGACAGACAAACACACAGGGAACACAAGCACGCAAATGCACTGACATGACAAGTAAACAAGCAGACCAAGAGGGGAAAGAAAAAGAGGAACAGGAAAGAAAAGAGAGGACTGGAAAAGGAAAAAAGCAGGCTGCGGCGGGGGGGGGGGGGGGGGGGGGGGGGGGGGGGGGGGGGG
>NC_043708.1:139072670-139093997 GCF_006229205.1 Suricata suricatta
GGGGGGGGGGGGGCGAGGACAGCAACAGCCAGAGATAAAGGACAGTCTGAGAGCATAAAACCTGCAGAGGGGGGAGATAAGGATGAGAGATAAAGGAAAAAATATCTGGATGGTAAGAGTTGATCTAAGCACAGCAGTGCTTAAATGTTGGTCTTTCCCAGATTCCAGGGGGAATGGGAGAAAAGAAGGAAATAGGAAAAGAGAAAAAAGAAAACAAAGGAAAAAATTAAAAAGTAAAAATAATAAGAAAGAAAAAACAATTAAAAATAATAAGCACAAGCACAGCAGCTCTCCCGGGCCGATGGGCGTGGCTTGGCGTGGGTGGGTGGGGTTTCAGGGGCTGCTCTCTGAGGCCCCGCCTTAGTGGGTGTGTGGAGAAGAATGGCGGCGCCCCAAGGCCCCTCAGACCCCGCGTTGCCAGCCACCCTCTTGAGTCCAGCCTCCTCGTGCCACCGGCAGGTGAAATTGTTTCAGTTTTCTGTGCTCCGTGGGTTTCTAAGTCCTTGCCCACGCACTTGGTGCTGCCACCGGCCGACCCCCGGGAGAACAACCCCGCTGCGGGTATGGAGTTCTCTCCGCGCCCGGGCGAGGTCTCCCCGCTCCAGAGATCACGGTATGAGCGGTTCAGTCTCTCCTCTCCACCCCCGCCCCCACCCCCCTACTCTCCGCCGGGCTACACAGCCAGTTCATGCCCGGCCCTCCCGGGTCCTGAGCCGCCTCTGGGCAGACGGCCCTCTGCGGGCCCAGCTCTCTCCCCACTCCGCTGCGGGCCGGCGCCCCCTCCCTCCGAGTCTCGGTCCCGGTTCGCAAGCGCTCCGGCCTCCGTGAGGCTGGTGTCATAAGGAGTCTGTGCGCACCTCCGTTCCTGGAGGCCAGAAGCTGTGGCTTTCAACGCTTCTGCCTGGTAGTTGCGGGCGGGCGTGGGTAACGGGGCGCCCTCCTCTGCCGCCGTCTTGCCCAGGATGGACGCCACTCCGCGTCTTTGATCGGAGAACTGAGTCCGTTTATTTTAGAGTAATTATCGATAGGTATGTACTTACTGCCTTCTTGCTCATTGTTTTCTGGATTTTTTCCCTCTTTTCCTTCCTTTTTCTCTTGCTCTCTTCATTAGTGGTTTGATGAATTCCTTTACTAGTATGCGTAGATCATTTCTCATCATCTTTGTGCCTCTCCTATAGATTTTTGCTTGGTGGAGTCCATGAGGCTTACCTATAACAACTAATAGTTACAATGGTCGATCTTAAGTAGATTATAACTTGAGTTTGAGTGCATTCCAAGCCTCTACATGCTTTTGTCCCCCCCCCCACATTGTATGTGTTTTATGTCACATTTCACATCTTTCTGGCTAATTATTGTAGTTATACTTATTTTAACTACTTTTTAACCTTCATACTAGTTTTCTATTCACCCACGACTTTTACTAATCAGATTTATGCTTTCATGTATTTTCGTGTTATTGATTAGTAGCCTTTCTTTTTAGTTTATAGAGGTCCCTGTAACTTTCTTGTAAGACTGGCTTAGTAGTGATTAACTCCATCGGCTTTTGCTTGTCTGCCATCTCCTTATCTGTCCTTCAATTAGGATGACCTCACCGGGTGGACTATTCTAGTTTGGGGTTTTTTTCTTTCAGTACCTTGAATGCATTGTGCCACTCGCTTATGACTTGCTACGTTTACGCTGAAAAATCTGCTTAGAGTCTTCTGGGGTTTCCTTGTCTGTAACACATTGTTTTCCCTTTTCTGCTTTTAAGTCTCTCTTGTCTTACACTTTTGCCATTTTAATTATAATGTGTCCCAGGGTGGGTCTCCTTGGGTTCATCTGACTTGGGACTCTCTTGGCTTGCTGGTCCTGGAGGTGTGTTTCCTCCCCATCAGGGAACTTCTCAGCCATTGTTTCTTCCAGTAAGTTCTCTGCCTCCCGCTTCTTCTGGGAATCCTAAAATGCAGATGTTGGTCTGCTTGATAGTGTTGCATAAATTCCTTAAGATATCTTCATTTTTTTTCTCTTTGTTGTTCTGTTTGGATGAGTTCCTCTGCCTTGTTGAGTTGCCTGACCCTGTCTTTTCCTTCATCTGCTCTGTTGTGAACCCTTAGTTTATCTTTCCATTTAGTCATAGTATTTTTCGTTCTGTGACTTCTGTTTGGCACTTTCTTATATTTTCTCTCTGTGTCTTCTTTCTCCAGTTGGGTGGACATGATGATGATCACTACTTTGAACTTTTGTCAGGTAAATTACTTATCTCTGTTTTATTAAAGTTTTCTTCCGAGATTTTATCTTATTCTTTTGATTCTTCTATTTTTTTTCTTCTTTTTTCATGACTCTCTGTGTTGGTTTCTACGTATTAGGTGACACAGTCACTTCTCCCAGTGCTGAAGGGCTGGCCCTTATCATTCACCCTATCCTTGCTCTCAATGGTCCCTCGAGCCTTTGTCCTTGTCCAAGGAGCCTGTCTTACTGTTAACAGCTCCCCGTTGGTGAGGGTCTGCCAGGACCAGTCAGTGTCCCAAAGGGGAGGATCTCAGTCAGCACCTAGATTTGGTCTGACAGGAAGGCAGACCCTCAGTAAGCAGCTTTTAAAGAATGCAAATATGTATATTCCAGTGGGATTGCAAGTGTGAGCCCTGGTGACCCCTGGAGCCAGGTGACCTGGAGGGGTCGTGTGCACAAGTGTGAGTCCTGGTGACCCCCGGAGCCAGGTGACCTGGAGGGGTCGTGTGCACAAGTGTGAGCCCTGGTGACCCCCGGAGCCAGGTGACCTGGAGGGGTCGTGTGCACAAGTGTGAGCCCTGGTGACCCCCAGAGCCAGGTGACCTGGAGGGGTCCTGTGGTCATGTGGGCGGCAGTCATGAAAGTCGGTGCTTGAGCCAGGGTCCAAGCTCCTTCCTGGGCGGTCCCGGTGCACTGTGGCCTACGCTCCCTGACGGCACCGCTGGAGCCTGTACGTGGACACATGGAGGCGTGTGCCAGCTCGCGAGTCTACCCCTAAGGCTAAAGCCCCAGCACTGGCAAGAGGCGTCTTTCTCAGAAAGGCTCGGGGGCGGGGGTTTCAGTCTGGCTGTAGTGAGGTGCCCTGGGGGTGGTGGCATGCCAGGGACCGTCCCTCCAACTGTGATGTCCCAGGGGACCAAGGAACACAAGCCCCTCCAGCCCCCAGAGCCCGGCAATCAAAAGGTGTCCGGCTGCAGCTGGGCCAGCAGATGCTTCCCTCTGGGAGACGCTGGTGCCCTGGGGCCCAGCAGAAGGGGACACGAAGGTGACGCGCTCTGGCTGGAGTGGGCAGAGGGGACACAGAGGCCCCTGGGAGGCCCCTGTCCCTCACATCAGTGCGTTAAAATAAGGAACTGAGTCTTTTCCACAGAACGCCTGGGCCCTGGGCGCTGAGTGCCCATGGCCCGCTGGGTGCCGCGCCAGCCCTGTTGGTCCGTAGAGCCAGATGTCTCCGAGGCTTCTCCTCGGATCCCATTCTTACAAGTTGGCCAGCAGGGTGTGAGCCCCCCACTCCTGGGGGGGGCTGTGGGTTTCGAGTCCCCTTCTGCTCGTGGGCCACCCCAGGGGTGGGTTTTATGGATCGTTCTTAGCCTTTCCTGCCACACGGGTGCGTTTCCCTCACGTTTGCCGGACGTGAAGGGGTCGCTCTGCCAGGTTTTGGGTTTGTTGGCTCTTTCAGGGGAGACTCCGTGTGTCCCGGGAGGAAGTGGATTCAGGACCCCCGAGTCCCCATCTCGAACCAGAGCCTGAAGTCCTCCCGACTCTCAGCACTTGAACCTTCTCCCTCTCCGTTCTTCCATCACACCCTCCAGTGAGATTCCCTGGTTTTATTCTGACGTTCTGCAGCCCACGGCTGCCAGTGCTGTGAGCCTTCTCTCCACGCGCTCTGGACGACACCTCCCCTCTCTGTTCCTGACAGTGACCTTTGAGGAGACCCTTGTACTGAAGTGCATGATCCCGGAGGTGGATGGGATCTCAGAGCCGACATTTCTAGCCCTTTCTCTGAGTCCCGCTGAGAGGAGCAGGGTGTGCTCCCTGCCCTGGCTGCAGTCCAGCGGTGGTAGGTGACCTTCTGTTTGTTTGTTTCCTCAGTATTTACTGTGATGCTTATTGTTTCTATTTCCTTAGGGGTCAGTTTTGGAACTGTTTTCTTTGGCCGTTGTGTTCACAGTTGCGGCCTAGGGAGACGTACGGTGCTGTACAGGGGCCATCAGTACTGCCGTGGGACAGCAAGTGTCCGTCGGGGCTCAGTAGCAGGGGCTTGGCTCCCGGGGGTACAACTTTAAAGCATTTTTCAGCCAAATCAGATCTATGAGGATACAGTTTAAAGCGTTGTTGTTTCATTTCCTCCTTATCTGCAACTAGATACCCACCTTTAGACCTAAATTGGAATAATCACTTGATTTTCCTGATTGATCGGTTCGGGATTTATGGGATTTATTAAAAAAGCAACCTCTGGATGAACTTATTAAAAACTTTGCTTTGTTTGCATTGTTGTTTATATTACTTTTTCCTCTTTTCCTTAGTGTTTCTCCTCAGTCTCTGATATGTGGAGTTAAGTGTTTAATTCTTTATTTGCATCTTTATTCTTTATTTTTTAGTAATGGTACATGCTATGTGCCGACTTTGATTTTCTCACTGAAGTGCGGGCATGAGGCCTTCTCATCTTGCTGTTCTAAGCATTTCAGAATTGCTGTTCACTTTGTTGTGATACCAGACTAGTTACATCTAGTGTTACAATTGCTGCTCAGATTTTTTTCTTTTACATTATAGTTATTAGGATCCTGTTTTCTTAAGATTTTCAGTGATTGGATTTAACATTTTTTTTAATGTTTATTTTTGAGAGAGAGGGAGACAAAATGTGAGGAGGGGAGGGGCAGAGAGAGAGGGAGACACAGAATCTGACACAGCTCCAGGCTCCGAGCGGTCAGCACAGGACCTGATGTGGGGCTCGAACCATGAGCAGTGGGATCATGACCTGAGCCAAAGTCGGATGCTTATCTGCTGGAGCCCCCCAGGCGCCCCTGTTTATGAGCGTTCTTATGCTGAGGAGAAGGTGCTCTGAATGTTTATGTCCTCCCCCCACTCCGCCGTCCCGGCCCCCTGAATTGTATGCTGAAATCCTAACCTCCCTGTGAGGCTGCTTGGAGGTGAGGCCTTCGGGAAATGGCCAGGTCGTGAGTGTGGAGCCCCACGGTGGGACTCCACAGAGCCCCCCAGCCCTGCTCACGTGAGGACGCAGCAAGAAGGGGCCAGTTGGGGGTTCTCACCAGGCACGGGGTGTGCTGGCCCTGGGGTGTGGATTCTGGCCCTAAGAACCAAATGAACTGAACGTTGCAAGCTACCCAGGGGCTGCTGTTCTGCGTCCCGAGTGGACTCGGGCGGGGTGGAGGGGACAGCATTCCCGTTCAGACACTCCTCGCCACCCGTGACCCATCTAACAAGAGGCTGCGGGGCCTCCCGGCATCAAGGTTAACAGTGAGCTTGGCCGCCAGCCCACGCTCCCCTGCTCCGGGCCTGAGCCCCAGACTGGTTCCAGGGCCTCGGCCTCCACACCCTCGCCTGTGAAATGGGGGTATCGTCAGGCGTGTGGTGAAGCTTGAGTGTACTGACACACGCAGGCTGTTGTTCCTCACGCTGCCCCCCCGCGTCCCCCCAGCTCCGGCCCAGGACCCTGGAGCCTCACACACACATTAATCGCCCGTAACTCAGCCGTGGACAAGAAGCATTTCAGCGTGACCTGTGTCCCAGGCGCTGTGCCACTTAATGTGGGAAGCTCAGTGACTCTGGGGGGCGGGGGAGGTGGACCCGTCAGTATAGGAATTAAGGGCATCGTAAATAATAAGTTACTGCAAACTTAAAATAATAGAATAATGGTTACAAGGCGGGGCAGGGAATGTAACAGCCACACCTCGTCCCCAGGACCACAGCACTGGGGAGCCCCCAGAGGAGGGGCACAGGTGCCACAGACAGGTTCTGGGCTGCTTCTGAGCTGGGGCGACGCGCAAGGACACGCACCCGGCTTCGGGTGCGGGCATTTCCAGGCCGCCCCACGGCCCCCACTTCCCTGCCTGCTTGTGTCCCTGTGGCAAAGCGCATGCCCCTTCCCCGGAAGCCTGTCCATCCAGCTCGCCTGCTCTGCCCCCTGCTCTGCATGGAGCCCCGCCCCCGCGGAGCCCCGCCCCCGTGCTTGTTTCCCCCCCTCCCCGGGAGCCCCGCCCCCGTGCTCCGCCCCCAGCGCGGGTGGACCAGACTGTTCTGAACCCGCTCTCTGGTGCTAAATGGCGTCTGATGCGTGGGGGCGGGCACGAGATGATGGATGGCGGGTCCGTAACAATCAAATACTGAATGCAGGGTCCCCCCACCATGGCTGCGGGCGCCCATTTCCCGCTGAAACCCCATCAGGCTTTGAAGATGAGAAGAAACCAGAGTGATTTGTCTTTGGGGGCTCACAAGACACCTTCCTCTTCAGGAATCCAAGGAGCAGAAGGGACCTGGCTCCTGCTGACAAAACGGGGAGGGGACAAGGAAGAAAGGGCCCAGACACCCAGTAATACCGCACTCACTGCTGAAATGTCAAACCGGCTGGAGTCAAGCCCATTAATCTTGTTTTATTGCAAGACTCCAAGCCGTCCTGCGGCGGCCGCAGAATTGATGGATGGGTTTTCCTGCGTCGGCCCAGCGCCTCCGCTGCCTGGGAAACCAGATCTCGGATGAACACGGAGAGGAAATTAAAACGCCTTTGGAGGTTTTTCAGTAGCCGCTGCTGGGGAGAGGCGGGCCATTGGGGGTCTCTGCTTGCCGGTCGCTTAGCTTCGTTTTCACTGCATTTTTTATAATCAAATCAAAGAAGCCCGGTGCTGAATCCATCCCCCTAAATCTTCAGCGCCTCCTGCTCCCTCGGCCAGCCAGCAGGCTGCCCTTCTGTGTGACTCTTTGTTGACTAAGGGGAGAGAAGGTCATGCCTGGTTGTTTTAATTCACAATTCTGTGATCACCGGGGGGCCTGAACCTCTTCCCAGAGGTCAGGCTTCTCATCAGGTTTCTGCTTTTGTAAATCGCCATTCACCGTGTGCCCCTAATGTAATTAGCAGTTCCATCCAGCCACCCGGGGTTAAGTCCGGGGCCTCCTGCGTGCCCAGCACACTCAGCACAAGTGTGCAGGTGCGTGTGCATTCTGCTTCCCCACTCGGAGCAGGAGGCTGCTGGGGAGGGGGAAGGGAGGGAGAGGGAAGGAGGTCAAAACCAAAATGCCTGCTCACTGCAGTGTGGCTGACAAGGCTATTTCCCCAGAATATTTCCCCCAGTTTTGTTGTGATTTTTGTTACTTTTGGAGAACATAGAGATAATCCTATTTTTTAATTGATCTTATCCTTTATAGGGTTTTCCCCTCCGTCATTTCTTATTCATTTCTGTTTTATCTTCACTTCTCATGGTCAAATTTTTTTTAAATCTCAAACCCAGTGGAAATTTGTCTCGTGGTTGATGTGCATGAATCACGTCGTCTTTATTTTCCTAAATTACTTTGATTTTGCAAACACCAAATACAACCACTCTCTTGGTGGTATTTGTAGCTCTTTTGTTTGTTATGTAGAAAATTCAGGGGCACCTGGGTGGCTCAGTTGGTTAAGCATTTGTAGTATTCGCCTCAGTCATGATCTCACGGTTCATGTGTTCGAGCCCTGCATCAGGCTCTGTGCTGACAGCTCAAGAGTTTCAGTTTTGCGAGAAGATTCTAGACACGGATGGCAGAGACGTCAGCATGGCCTTGTAAACAACACTTGTGCCATCACATGCCAGAGGCTTACAAATGGTCTCGGGGGTGATTACATCATGCAGGCGTTGCCACAACTGAAATAAAGAGCCCCCAGGGCGTCTGGGGACTCAGTTGGTTCAGTGTCCGACTTGGGCTCGGGTCATGATCTCACGGTTCTTGGGTTCAAGCCCTGTGTTGGGCTGTGTGCTGACAGCTCGGAGCCTGGAACCTGCTTGGGATTCTGTGTCTCCCTCTCTCTCTGCCCCTCCCCCCCCTCCACACTCTGTCTCTCTCTGTCTCTCTCTCTCAGAAATAAACATTAGAAAATTTAAAAATAAAATAAAGAGCCCGTATCTTGCACCCTCAGTTCCATTCCCTTCTGAGGCTCCCAGATAACACCATTGTTATGAATCTCCTCCTCTTTTATATGTTTACATACATGGGAAGCTCCGTGTTCCCAGTAGCAGGTGGAGAAGGCGCACCTGGCATGGGGCCCTGGGGCCTGGATCTGAGACCCAGGCCCCTCTTCCCAGCTGGGCCACAAACCTGAGCATGCTGGCCCCCCGAGGCCTCCCGAGCAGGGCGAGAAAGCAGGGGGAGGTCTCTCTGAAGCTCCCGCCCTTGCTGGGCATGCTGCCTCTCCCTGCAGCAAACCACAGTGACCGCCAGCGAGGGGAAGAGTGACAGGAAGTGCTAAGAGGACTTGCTCCCCTGCGGGCAGTGACAGGCAGGCTGGACCCCAGGTCCTCGGAGCACACGGGGCTGCCGGGGTGGGAGCCAGGCCAGGAAAGGGGAGCCCGGAGCCCCTGGAGGCGAGAGCGGGGTGGGCAGGCCTCCCTCCGGGTCTCTGGGCCCCATGCTCCCTCTGCTCATCGTCCTGCCCTGTCCAGGCCGGGTCAGGCGCACCTTCCACCTCCGAGCAGCTTCGGGGCCAGCGGCGGAGGTGTGGCCCAGACCAAGCGGTCTTGCTCAGGAGGGGGAGCGCCAGGAATTGTCAAGCCTCTGCAAACATGGGACAATGAGGTGGCACAATGGATTTAAGGCAGATAATTGCAACTTAATGCACATGGACAAAACCGGTTAAAGTGCTCCCGCTCACGAACGGCTTCTGCTTCTTTGGGAATTCTCCGGGGAATAAGAGGTCGCTCTGGCTTTAACACAAGAGAGTGTATTTCAGAGCACGAGGGGTCTGAGGCCGCCACCTCTCACAGATCAGAGTGAGAGCCCACCCACTGGGGGGACGCGCCTCAAACATGAAGATGCTCCTCGTGATGCAGTGTGGGCTGAACGCGGGGCCGCTGGGAAACGGCGCAGTAGATGGAGGTGCCACCTGTCCTGCGGCAACAGGAACCCAGGGCTTTGCGCAGCGTGAGGGCAAAGATTTGGAGTCACCCATACACCCTGTGAGTGAGAAAGAGGGGGCAAGACCCTCAGCATCCCGGCTTCTGAAGCCAGAACCCCTGGGGTGCAGGCAGACGGAGCACGGGCCTGGGGGCAGGGGTCCCACCACAAGGTCGCACTTTAAGCCAGAACGGTGGTTGAGTGCCTGGGGGGCTTATCTGCTAGTCATTCCTAGTCACTGAGCTGCTGGGGGCGCAGAGCAGACAGCAGGTAGGACCTGGGCTGCAGGTGCGCCGTGGGACCGTGCCAGGACCGTCAGCTGCGAAGCCCGGCATCCCCGGGCTCCTGGAAAGTCGGGCCGCCGGCACAGCGGGCCCGTGTTCCCACGCGCCAGTAGCAGCCGCGGGCCATTCTCTGCTCCCCACAGCCAGGGGCCTCCTGTGGTCCCCGCCCCCACTGTCTTGTCTTCAGCCTGGCGGCCACGCCCCTGGTCCTAGTGGACGTTTGCATTGTCTTCTCTTCCACCCGGGCAGGCGCTGTGTGGCGGTGAGGCCCCCGGGGGAATGGCTCGGGCCACCAGTGCTCAGGAGTCTGCCGGCCACAAGAGCCTCCTCTTTACCTCCGTGCACCGTGAGCCGCTCTGGGCTCTGTGCCGGCGCCCCAACCGAAAGGCGGGCGATGGAAGGCCCCGTTGGCATTCTTACGAGAGCACAGCGTCAACAGGGGGTCACGTGAGCAGACGGTGAAACACAGACTGATCAGAGTCAGAACCCAGAACCCCGGGGGATGGAATGATTGAGCCCCAATGGCCCGTCCAGGTAGACCAGATGACCGGCGAGCAGTGTGCCACAGGCACCCTTGGGCTGCACACCCAGGACCTGACGGTTAGGGCTGACCAGCAGTTAGAAGAGATTTTTCCTTTGAAGGGGCTGTAAAATCTCCCTCACGGGTCCAGCAGGGCACTAAAACAGAGCGACACAGTCACAGAAGGTCAGCCATTGTAGAGAATGCCTGCCGTCCGTGGACAGGCGCCGCAGTCCGGCTCCCACAGGTCCAGGGGTCCCCGAAGGATGGACGGTGTCGGCACGGAGAGCGATGAGAGCCCCCGTTTCTCTCTTGATCACCAGGCAGGCGCCTCCGCTCCGTCTGCTCTGGTGTCTTTTTTTATTGATCAAGCAATAACATGACATCAGAAAATAGGGATCGTTTACAGTGACTAGTTCTTAGTGATAAGGTGCTTTCATCATCGACAGTGCGCAGAAACAAGTTTTACAGGAGTGCTTTCCAGAACCATCCCGTTGGTTCTTGGCACCAGTCTCCCAGATTAAGAGTAACACACCTATCTTGTTTTGTACAGTTGGTTGTGGGCCAATATTTATCACTTTGCTTTTTAATTAAGTTACAACCAAATCATGTAACGTTCTTACAGTGAAGTTGAGTAAATTTTATAACCAAGAATATGATAGGGTGTTTCTAGTAGAAAACAGGATTAACATACATATTATTAAAGTTAGTAAAGCTAAGATTAAAACATAGGTTAGGTTGTCTATAGATAGGCTAAGGGTTATTGTGATTGGCTTTTAAACTACAAGAGAGGGAAAGAAAAGAGAAAAAAGTGTTTATTAACAAGGTGCTTGAGGAGGAGGCCCTTTCTCTGATGCAGGCACAGTGAGGGCCTGTGTGTTGACCTTGGACCTGAGCTCCCACATCCTTATCCGTCCTCATAACTGAGGTCAGTACGAGGGAGGGTATTTGTCGAATGTAGACTTTGGGAGGCGATCACGTTCTGACCTTGTCTTCTACTTCTAATCTCCAGTTCAGTCTCCAGTTTTCTTCGGACCAGACTCAAATGGACTATGTTTTTGACCTTGTTTTAAATTCTTATCTCCAAATGAGGCTCTTTTTTCCGGGCCAGATGCAATTTTTGTGCTTTTAACCCCTTCAAGTCTATGTTTTGGGTCTGCGAGGCTCATTAGAAGAGCCTTTTGGCAAACATTTATGGTGTTTTGATCCAAAATCTCTTATGCAGGGACAGGAAAATGTTTTTCCTTATGGGGTAGCTTTGTGGGGAACATGGGTCTGGTTTGGAACGCTGTGAGGCCTAATCAATGACAACAGGCTTATTTTCAACATGAGCAGCAGTAGCAGAAGGAGATACCAGTTTCGCTTCTCATGGCAGGAGCTGTGCAGATGTCTGCCATTTCCTCGCCGTGACTGTGTCATCCACAAGGCTGACGCGGCTCCCGGCAGGCAGGGTGCTACGCGTCCGGAGCAAAGCGCGGATGCAGACTAGGACTTAAACAGAAGCGTCATGGGGCCAGAATCAGAAGTGGCGGAGGGGAGGGACACTGCGGGGCACATACAAAAATCGCAGGCTGGCCCAGCCCAGACAGCCCTCCGCTGAGCCGGCCCCGAGCTCCCCGGCTCCAGGTCACCGAGTCCTGACCTGTGTCTGCAGGCCGTGGGAGGGGGACGTGCCCTCACACCTGCCGGCCGCCCATCTCACGACACCTGTTCCTTTCCGCAAGGGGGGTGCGTGCAGTTGTCTTCTTGGTCCGGTTCTGATCGTAGAGGACTGTCTGCACGGAGTCGTAGCTGGAGGCCTCACCCCGACATACCGCGGGTTTAGGACCCTGGTGCCTGGTGGGAAACAGAACAACGGGCAAGGGTCCCCTGTGCGGGGGTCTGCCCCTGCGGCCTTGACGCCCGTCTGTCTCCGACGGCTTGCGGGGTGCCCCCAGCGGGACTGTGGGTCTGCCTGGCACAGGCCTCGGGGGTCTTCCCAGGGACGGAGCCCGGGGGCAGGTGACAGCTTTCAGAGTGAGCGACTGAGTCAGGGCGTGGGGCTGAGTGAGGCTTGACCAGGCATGGGTGAGGGGGGCGTCCTCCCAGTGAGGAGGCCGCGCACGGGATGGGGAAGGAGGCGTGAGTGTGGAGGTTGGCGGGAAAGCGGCACTGATGCCGGGCCAGCCCCCTGGAAAACAGAGGGAGCAGGATGCCTGCGGAGCCCGGCGGACAGAGGTCTGCCTTGGAGACGTCTCCAGGCGGCTCAAGGTGAATTCAAGGACGAGGAACTGGCAGCCATGACCTTTGGTGGCCTCCTCCTTCTGCGAGGTCATTGTCTGTAATTTAGGGAGCAGAGGACTCTGGTGGCGGGTCGTTTGTGCACAAAGCACGCGGTGAGGTGCCCAGCCCCTGGCGCGCCGTGGCTGCTCAGCTAGGCGTGGTCTCGCGCCCCGTCTGCTCTGTGCTCCCGAGGGAGGCACTGCGGCCGGGACCCTGCAGGGCCACAGGCAGTGGCCTCGGGAGCACGCCACTCCCCGCGCCTGGACGGCACCTCGTTTACTTACAGCACAAAGAGTCAGCGTGCACGCAACTCACATGTTCCGTGGTCTCAGTTTCTCGTCCCAGAATGCTTTGCTGGGTGGATAAGTCTCCTCTCAGGGGCAGGATTAGAAACCAGGCACACCTCACAGACTGACCCGCACTGGGACACTCTGCACCTCCTGGCTCGTCCTGACCAGGCCGCCTGTGCTGCCTCGTTCTTAGCTTCCTGGGCCCGGGCCAGTCCCTGAAGCCCTGTGGGCTTTTAGGTCTTTACAGGAGGCGTGTCCCCCCCATCCTGCAAGAGCTGTGGCTCCGGACAGGTGTTCGTGGGGACTGTGATAAGCGGAAGTGCACAGAGGTGAGCCACGACGGCCGTTACTGTTGTTAATGCTGTTCCGACGTTTTTGGAAACACGCAGAAGCTCAGATAGGGCTGGCTCAGTCGGTGTTCCGTACGTTCTTTCCCGGAAGTCACGGCGTCTTTAGCTGAGGGACACCCGAGCTCGCGGCGGCTTCTCGGCGGGAGCTGAGCGCAGCCATCAGGTCGGTCCTGAAGCGCACACTACGCACAGTGAAGGTGGTGGGTTTCTCGGCCCATCGAGCTGATTGGTTCTCCCTCCAGAGCTGGCACAACGGCGTTTCGCTGCCGATGCGTCTGCTTCAAAGGCGGGCGGGGGTGGGGGGCGGGGGTCAGAGTGACCAGAGGTGCTGCGCCGGGTGACACTTGTCCCCGGGCATGGGGGCTGGACGGCGAGGCCCCAGGCTGCCCGCAGGGCAGCCGAGGAACTTAGGGCTCCCCCTCCCCCTGCTCCATGGGGGTCATGGACCCCCGCGTCCCTGTCACTCACACCTACAACCAGCCACCTCCAGGTCTGCAGAGGAGGGCGCTCTTGCCCCGCGGGACATGCCGACCCCCCACGCGCCCCAGAGGAAACAGCCTACTCGACTTGAGTCACTGACATGCCTCAGCCTCCATGTCTGTAGATTTTGCAGGGGGAGGATGGAGGAGCCGAGGTCCCCAACAGCCCCCCCGGGTCCGCTCCCCCGGCTGCCGGTGCCTCTTCCCATTCTGCTCTCCTGCCCCTCAGGCCCCTGCGTGCCCCCAAATCCCAGGGCATGAGCAGCGACAGAGAGGCCAGGGCCACACATGTGTCGGAGCCCTGCTTCCCAGCCCCACCCCGGGGGAGCAGCAGCAGGGACTCCGAGGCTCCCAGCAGGGCGACCCCATGGCAGTGCATGCACACACGCATACACACTCATGCATGCACACACGCGCGCGCACACTCACGCTCATGTGTGCACATGTGTGTGCGCGCACACACACAGCCCAGCCCCAGCCTTGCAGGGCCTTGCTCAGGCCCTTCTCCCCCGCGCTCGCTCCGAGGGGCAGTGACCCTGTCCTAGATCGTGTGGCCAGTGTCCGGGCCCAGAACCCCCTGCCCAGTGGCCCCAAGTGTGCAAGCAGCTCCCTCTGGACCCAGGTCTTTTCCGCCCCCTGGTCGGTGCACCTCTAGGGTTATGGGGTGTGGACAGAGTTCCGTCTGCAGCCGGGGTGTCCTTAGGTGTGTGTGCAAGTCCTGTCTTAGTACAGGAAGGACCAGACCTTCATCTGCACACGTGTTCTGGACCCTGCAAATGTGAGGGGCAGACCTGCCGTGGAGCACGCTCTGTCTCTGCAGTAATAATTGACATTTGGGGCTGTACTGCACGTTGGAGGATTTTAGCACCGTCCCTGGCCTCTGCCTGTCGGATGCCAGCAATACCATCCCAATCACAACCATGCTGTGGGCTCCGGGCCGTGGGCTCCGGGCCGTGTGCTCCGTGTGTGAGAACCGCACAGACGGCACGGTGCAGAAACCCTCTGAGCCCGCCCGTCGGGGCAGGACGGTCTGCCCCAGAGCTGCTCAGTCTCTGCTCACCTCCAGTAAAGGGCCGCGGGCTAAGTCATTCTGCCCCCCCTGCCATGTGCCTTTTCATCTCCGATGTCGCAGACGTGAGGATGCCCGTGGCATCCTGACCGTAACCCCGGAGCCGGATCACAGGGGTTGGACTTCCCGGGACCAGGACTGGCCTTTCCTGCTTTTTTCTCCTTAGAGACACGTGTACGTGGTGTCTCTCTGGGCCTCCCAGAGCCCTACCCGGAAACAGGGGCCTCTCCCTGACAGAGGGTGGCCACCCTGCCCACTTCTCTGAGCTCTGGGGACATGAGAGGTGCCTTCCTTACTGGGGACGGTCCCGTCCCCACCGTGTCCCCACCCCCGGATCCATCTACACTGCTTTGCAGGCAGAAATGGCTCCTTGTCTGTAAGCTCCGGGGAGGCGGGCCGATGTCTGTCCTCACAGCCTGGCCTCAGCGCCTGGGCACGCAGTAGGCTCGCGCGAGCTCCGGAGAGGGAGGTCCCCAGCGAACACGCACACGCACACGTACGCACGCGCACACACACACGCGCCACTGATTTGCCCCCGGATCCCGGAGCAGAGCCTCCCTGCAGCCCTTCCGTCATGGCCTCGGCTGCCGGGTCAGCATTTCCCCCAAGAGAGAACCTGGGGCACTGAGTCCGCGGCCCTTTCTGCTGGGCCCTGCGGAAGCGCAGCTCGGAGGCCCGCCGCAGCCGGGCCGCCCCAGGGAGTCAGCGCTCGGCCCGGGCCCAGACCGCTCCCCTCCACGGGCACCGGGGTCCCTGCGGCCGAGCCAGGCGTGAGACACGGGGTATCGCCCATGGTTGCCCCGCGTGCCGCTGGTTCCTGAAAAGGGTCATCACTCAAGGTCAGCACGGACCTTCGGGGATCGACACCAGGACGGGAGCCGGGCTCCCGTGACCGCTGCGGAAGCGTAGCTCTTGCCCTGTCCCGGGGCAGGTGTCCCCTCTGCTTTCCCATCGCCGAGCGCCACGCCCCAAAGGTGCTCTTCCGCCCAGACGGGCGCTCGGCCAGGGGACTGGGGGGCGCGCTCGGAAGTACCGGACGCGTGTGGTTTTCATGTCTTTCACTGGCATGTTCAGTTTCCCGGAGGCCATCCCACCAGCAGAGCTCCAGGCAAGGTGCGGCCCGTGCCGCCTGCAGACGGGCCCTCGCGGACCCATGCTCCTCCCAGGGGGAGAGGGGGCGCGAGGCCCACACCCCCAGCCCCAGAAGGGACCACGGACGGTGGCCCGTGCGGGGCTGGGTCACACAGGTCACCTCCCCCATGCCCAGATGCCATCTCAGGCATGAGCAAGCTGAAAGGGATATAAAAGACAGACCGTTTACCCAAAAGGAGCTGAGTTCTCTAAAGAGATTGTTTTGAATTATTAGATCAGACTGAATTTCCTTAGATCAGTTATGGTTCATAAGGAAGCCATGCTCTCTTTGCAAATTCGTTGCTTATACGTTTGCAGACCTGTTACAGGATCCGCAAACATGACACTGTCACTGCCAGAAGAAAGGCCACCGCGGGGGGCTGAGTCTGCGCTGGGGCCCCTCCCCGCAGGAATGGGGGGCAGGAGGTGTATGCAGGGGGCTGAGTCTGTGCTGGGACCCCTCCCTGCAGGAATCGGGGGGCAGGAGGTCTATGCAGGGGGCTGAGTCTGTGCTGGGGCCCCTCCCTGCAGGAATTGGGGGCAGGGGTCTGTGTAGGGGAGTGTTTCCTTCTGGGGGAAGATAATTGGCCTAGGGTGGCTTCCCCCCAGCTCTGCCCCGGGGAAGTCACTGGGAAGCACCTAAGAGATCTCTCCAAGGACCCTCCTCCCTCTGCAGAGCCTGGGGTCTGGGAGGTGCTCCAGGCTCAGGCTCCATCAGGGCCAGCTTTCCCGGGCTTCCCGTCTGTCACTGGGGGGTTGAGACACACTCCGCGGCAGGAGAAAGTACAAGTTCTGTGCTCGCTCCGACCCTCCAGGCACCGTCCCATCCCCGGGGCGGGGGGGGGGCTACCCGGACATCCGGGGACAGCCATACCTCCCCTCTTCCTGACGCCAGGAAGACCCAGGGGGAAGAAAGTAGTTTTTGGAGCATAGCCTCGAAGCTAGGCTTTACAGAACATTCTGGAAAGATTCACAAAGCGGAAGCCTGATGTGAGCTTCCTGTTCCTGCACGCTTGGCTGGAAGTTCCTGGGTCGTTCCCGTTACAGTCACTGTGGGGTTGACGTTAGCCTGTAGAGCACCTGTTTTCAGTCAGATGGAAATCTCTTTCCTGGACAGGTCGGAAAATAGCCGCCCCAGGGCAGACGAATTAGCAAAAGGCAAGCCCTGTGGGCAGACGTGGAGGGGCAGGCCCCCAATTCTCCTCTTGACGTCACCTCCACCAGGGAGCAAAGCCTGGCGGGTGGCAGGTGCCCGCTTTCCCCCTGTGTGCCTCTGGTGCTGGGCACAGCTGGGCCACGGCTGGCAGACAGGTCCTGTTAGTGATGGACCCCTGCACTGGCCTGGCCCCCCCCCCCCCGGCCCCCCCCCCCCGCCCCCTCCCCCCCTCGCCCCAGAGCTGAGCCAGGCGAGCCGCCAGCCGGATGGGTGATTGGCAGAGCGATGGCTGAGCACTCGGCCCCTCTCCTCCCCCGCACCCCTGCCCCGGGCCACCGAGCAAGGCCGGACGTCAGCAGGAGCTGCGCGGAGAGGCCCGAGGGCTCCAGGCCCCCTCCGAACCCCAGCTTCGGCGCAATGTGTGGGAACAGAGCGTGGCTGACGGCTCTCCTCCTGTGTGGCGGCGGTGAAGGGCTCACGTGCCACCCCGGGGGTTGATGGACTCCTTCAGCAGACCCTTCTGAGCACCGACTGTGTACCCGGGCCGCTGGGGGAAGGGGGCACAGCCTCTGCCACCCGGAGGCCCCTGTGCACGAGGGTCAGGCACACGCGTGGTCAGCTGTGCGTCGTAAGGACTTCCAGGGAGATGAGGCATGTGGGAGCAGTGAGGAGGTGGCCGTGTGGCCCGAGCAACAGTGGTCAGAGGCCAGCAGAGTCACCAGAGCAGAGGCAGGCCTTGCTGCCGCCCCCACCTCTGTGACTCCCCGCCCCCCCCAAAGCAGAGGAAGCAACGCTCGCATCTCAAAATCAAGTTCGCTGAAGCCATGGTCTCATTGGGCCCGGGGAGAGCAGTTAAGTGGCACTTTGTTCTGCTGGCACATCCACACCGACGGCATCCTTGATTACCCTCCAAGCCGCCTTCACCAGTGTGCATCTCCTCCCCCCACCCCTGCAGGGACGGGCCGTCCGGAGACCAGCCTCCCGGCAGTGCTGGTCCCCGCGTCCCATCCGCCCGGGCAGGGACCTTGGGGACAAACCGCTGCTTGTCACGCCCCTGTGCTGCCCCAGCCACCCCGTCCTGACCGCTCCGCACGGCATGCGGAAGGAAACGAAAAGCAGAGGCCCCGTTTCCAGTGGGAAAAGTGGGGCTGAACGAGGTTAATGAACTGCGCGGGTCCCCCGGCTGGCGGACAGCGGAGCCCAGACTCGACGGCGGGTCAGGAGCCTGTGAGACAGACACCGGGTGCCCGAGCAGCACGGAGCGAGAGCCAGGACGTGAGGACGAGGGGCCGCCGGCCCCCACGGCGGGAACCAGGGGAAAGCCAGGCCTGTGGCAGGGACGAATCGGGCCAACAGACGGCGTTTGCTCCCCGACTGGCTGTTGCTCAGGACGTAACTGTCCTCCTGGGGCCTCGGCCGCCCCAGGTGCCACGGACTGAGTTCTAGCTCCCAAAACGGTGAAGTCCTGGCCCTGGGCCTGTGGCCTTGTTTGGAAATCGGGTCTCTGCAGGTGGCTAAGTAAAGATGGGGCCCTAACCCAGTGCCGCCAGTGCTCTTGCAGGAGGGAGGAGTCAGACACGAACAGGGAAGTGCCTGTGCACAGGGCAGGGGCGGGGCGGGCGCACCCCCGGTCCCGTCACCGCAGGTCACCGGCACTGCACCAGGAGCCCGGAGCCGGGCAGGAACAGACTCTCGTAGCCCTTGGAAGGCTCCCTCCCTGCAGAGAGCCTGGCTTCAGACCTCCAGCGTCTGAAACTACGACATTTCTGTTGTTGAAGCCACCTGGTCTGTGGCGCTTTGTTGTGTGAGCCGGAGAAGTGACCGCACCACGGCACAGCTCCCGGACATGGGGGCCCGGGGGGACCCAGGGACTCCAGGAAGTCCTGCTGCCCTTGCCGGGCCTGGAGGGACCGACAGTGCTGTCTGGTGCCAGGGGAGGCCAGAAAGTACTTGACCTTGGCCCAGGGCCGACCCCCTGCTGAGTCAGGTCCCTGGCCTGGGAAGCCGCTTGGAAGGCGGCTGCACCCGGGAGCCTGGGGTCCGGGATGGTGGCCGTGTCCTGTGCTGTTCTGGGGACACGTCGCATCAGAGGACTGGATCCATCCTGGGCCACTCATTTGCTCTGCCCATCACCGCTGTCTGGCAGAGAATCGGAATTCTTAATGCCCCCGCTCTCAGTCAGTGCGCATTAAACCGTCTGGACAGCTTGGAAATTTCATTACAGATTCTTGATGAGCTCATATGTCAGATGAATTTGCAGCCTTCTTTTCAACTGAAGAAGTCCTGCCAGTGTTCTTGAGCCAGGGTTTCAGGGGATCTGGCTCCTTCCGAGTCCACCACTGAGGCACAGCAAGGGCTGGGGCTGGTCCCAGGGAGCCCAGGACTGGATCCGATGTCCAGAACCGGCGGACCCCCCAGGGGCCTCTGAAGTTTGTTCAAGGAATGTTCTGTGGACTCCAAGTACACAGGCAGCCTTTACCAGAGACGCTGAGAGGCCAGCGAGAACATTCGTGAAGCTTCCAGCTCATTCCGGGTGTGGGATACGGCTGCAGAGTGCAGGGGAGAGGGCGGCGGGTAAGACCATGCATCGCGTCTCTTAGGTGTGCTCCCCAGCCTGGCTGGCAGCTGGCTGTCCGGGTGGGCGGGTCTCCCACTCTTCTCTGAGCGCCCTCTTCCTCGTCCGCGCCCTGGGGGAGTGGGAAGTAACCCTCACGGGAGTCCGCCAGGAGTAAGGGAGATACTGTGCGTGAAAGTGCCTTCTCTGGGCCTTCAGCCTGGGGTCCGTGCGGAGCGAAGTGTGAAAACAGCGGTTCTCCTCCTCCGCCTTCTTCCGTCATCCCCTCCCTCAACCCGGGTCCTGCCGCTAGAGGAAGTCCGCACGGCTCTCCCTCGGGAACGGTGCTGCGCCGCGTGGGGAACCCCAGAAGTGGTGTTAAGAAAGCACAGGGGCGCCTGGGGGCTCAGGCCATGACCGAATCCCGCCATAAGCAGTTCCAAGGACCGCGGTCCTTCGCCCGCGATCGCTATCAGCGTCACCCCTGAGACCCTGTCCCCTGCGCTCCCGCCGGGCCCCCAGGACACCGTGTGCCGCTTACGCCCACGGCAGGTCCCACCACAGACCAGCCACCCTTCAGGCGCCCCATCAGCCACGTGAGGCCGCTGCCCCGGCTGTGGGTCAGCCCCGCTCCGGCGTTCTCGAGATTCCCCAGCGCCTCCCGCTGTGCCCCCTTAGTCCCGGCCTCCTCCTCCCAGCCTGTTCCCCCTGCAGCCCGGGAGACCCACCAGCAGGCGCAGCGGCTCCAGACCAGCCTGAGGACTCACGGGGGATGCGACTGATCCCGCCACGTGGGGAAGGCACTGGAACAGGGCCTCTGTCTCCACATCCAGAACCAAGTGGTCTCCGGGCCCCGCCCCTGGTGTCCACGCCCCGCCCCTGGCCTCCGGGCCCCGCCCCTGGCATCCGCGCCCCGCCCCTGGTCTCCGCGCCCTCCGCCTGGGCTTCCTGGTGGAACCTTCAGGACTGGGCTCGCTCGCCATTCCACTGCCCGGCTTCCTCTTCCGTGCAGGCAGCGGGAGCTCCCAGAGGAGAGGCCAGTGGTGCCCCAGCGAGATGAACGGGCAGGTCCGGTGGTCAGTCAGTGCTTGCACTTGCCACCCGGCCCTGGCCCCGTGGGGCTCACTGCCGCCCCAGGCTCGCGGCTGTCCCGGGCCCCAGGGCACCAGGTCGCAGTGGAGCTGGAGGGCAGGAAGCTTGTGCTGAGTGACTGCCAGGGCAGGGAGAGTGGCCTGTCGCGCCACGGCCCACTGCGCCTGGGGTCTGTGGTGAGGTCTGGGGGCCAGGCCGCACGTGGGACCCCAGGCTGGCTGGCGGCGGGGGCGGGGGGGGGGGCTGGGGAAAGAGGTGGATATAAGGGATGAAGTTAGAGAATAATGTTACGTGGAAGAGTGGACGTGTGTGCGTGCCTGTGTGGATGCGTGTGCTTGTACCTGAGTGTGCATGGCTGTGCACACGTGTGTAGGCACCTGTGTATGTGTGCAAGTGTACGTGCCTGTGCGTGGGTCTGTGCGTGTGCAGGCGTGGGGTGGCACACGTGCAAGGGGGCGTGCAAAACTGGGCCCCCACACCCACGTCCTGTCTCCCACGAGTTCACCAGAATCTCCTTCTGGACGGAGACATCCCTAACGTCACATCTGGTGACGCTTCTAACCCCCCATCGGGGCGCGTCTCCAGATTGTCTGGGGAGCACCCCTTCGTCCCCTCTCTTTCTTCCAAGGGTGCTTTGGAGGGTCAGAGGGGGCTGAGAGGGGGTTCCAGGGCCCCAGGCTGCTCTGGCTCCTCCTCAGTGCTGTGGCCAGGACACTGGCTTCAGCGCCACGAGGACGTGGCGGCAGGGTGGTGGCTGGAGTTGGGCACAGGTGCAGAACTGGCCTCCCACTGCTAGGTTTCTGGAGACATCCATGTGTGATGGGGACACCTCCATTGTCAGCTCCACTCTGTCCACTTTTAGGGACCAGACAGGAGCTGGTCTTTCTGTGGCACCACGGAGGCTGCGGGAAGTAGCTGGAATTCGCTGGAATCCTCCGGCAGCTCTAGCAAGTGGAGCCCTAGAGCAGACAGGGGAGGTTTCCCTGCACGTCACTTTTGGTGGTGAGGAGCATGTCTTTTCAGATGAGACCGGAAGCACCTTGCTGCCCCCCCCCC
>NC_043708.1:139094097-139104791 GCF_006229205.1 Suricata suricatta
GCCCCCGGGCAGTGTGGGCCCCTGGTGTCTGGTCTCCAGCACTTCTGTCACGTGACCTTGGCCCGAGAGAGCGAGCGGGGAGCAAAGTGGGGACTGGACGTGCCCGTCTGAAAAGAAGCGCAGGGAGGTGAAGGCTTGACCAGGGAGCCGAAGCATTGGGACAGATGCCACCAACAGCTCACTGGGGACACGGGGACCTCACGGGACCCAGGTTGCTGGTCCTCACTGTGTGTGGTCCCTGCAGGGGGTGGGGATGGCCGTTGTGCGGCAGGAGGAAGGAATGAAACGGAGGAGACGGGCGTGGGGGGTCACCACTCCCGTGGCCTGGGGGGAGCTGTCTGGTCAGTGACCACTGGGGGTCCGCCTCCGTGGTCCCTCCCCCTGGGACCCCCAAGTGTTAGCGTGGGGAGAAGGGGTCTGGTTAGCACAGCCTGGCCTCCCTGCCTGCCTGTGGCCGTGGGCAGGGGTGAGGGGATGGGAGATAGCTGGGTGGGTCCTGGGGAGTTGGGCTTGAGACAGGAGTCCCCACCCCAGGGGTCAAGGAAAGCACAGGGACCTGGAGAGGCACCTGGGCAGGCAGGGGTCAGCTGGGGGTGGGCAAGGGAGGCCTCCCAGTTTCCCCAGGGCTGGGGCAGCAGGTGACCCGCAGAAGCCTGTCCCCGAGGGCTGCAGCCCGAGCTGCAGCCGCCCCAGCTGGACGCGGAGCCACAGGCCTGTTCGGGGCGTCAGCTGTGCCGCGGACGCTGGCCGTCGTCATCCCCGGAGCTCTGGCATATGGTGGCTTATTACGCATGATGTCCCCACTGCTGTGAATTCTCTCCTTTCCATCTTTTTTATGAGTATTTTAATGGGAAGGTAGGGGAGGCTGCACCGGGCTGAATCTGCAGATGGTAATTTGGAGGCGTGGTCCCAGCTGCGGGGGCCGTGGAAGGGGCCGGGGGGGCCCGAGGTGCTGCTCCCGGCTTGGGGAGCTGACTGGGTGGGGGCCGTGGAAGGGGCCGCGGAGGCCCAAGGTGCTGCTCCCGGCTTGGGGAGCTGACCCGGGGCGGGTGCTGCCAGGGAGGCCAGAGTGTGACTGGACAGGCCCAGAGAGATGGGGCCAGCGGGGAGGCCTGGACACTAGAACCCACGTGCACAGAGCCAGTCCCAGCCCGCGGGCACAACCAGGGTGCCGCGGGGCGCTAACCTCCACACTGTCAAGAGAGTCACGTTTAAAAGGTCAAAACCCCACGTAACACTCTGCTGCAGCCATCGTGAAGCTCACAGTGATGTTTGTGACAAGGGGCCCACGTCCTGCTCTCTGCCTGGCCTTGCCGCCCACGTGGCCGTTCCTGTAGGACACCTGGAGGACAGGTGCGCGGCCCACCTGCACTCCTCTGGCACAACTCTCACGGAAGCCCCTGGGGACACGCCGCACCCCAGGGGTGCAGAGTCCTCCCCACCCAAGGAAGACTGTGGCACCAGCTGGCAGTCCTGCCGTGTGAGTCACGTGTGACGTCCCCTACCCGGAGGCTGTCCCCACCTCAGACGCCAGTCACAGGCCAGGCCGTCACCCGCTCCAGATGGGGGTCCCACGACCCCCTCTCCAGTTCCCTCACCTGCAGGAGGGGCTCACCCGTCCCTTAGACAAGGACGTGATAGAGGAGGCGGTGAACCCGGATGGGCGGGGCGTGGGCGGAGCTCCCAGCCACCCTGGGGGCGCCCCTCTGCCAGCCCCCCCACCCCGTGTCCGCCCGCCCTCTGCTGTTGGGGCCTTTGTGGAGGCGTCACCGCGTGGACATGATCCGTCACCTGAGGGACCCTCTTCCGGCCCCTCACCCGGGAGACCTGACCGCTCCAGGCTTCTGACCGCGGCTGCGTCTCCCCTGTGTCCCGTCCCCACCCGGGAGCCACCCAGCGTCGCCTCGTTAAAACAGACGATCAGGAGTGCTGTGTGGGGGACCAAGGTGGAGACCAAGTATCAGAACAAGAGATTCTGGTGCTCTGGTCACTTGGGAAACGACATGGATTTAAGAGCCCTGTGCCAGGAAGAGGGATGAAGACCAGATATAAATTTTTTATTGTAAATCACAATATCCTAACAAGAAGATGTCTCTGTTTATGTTGTGTTGAACACACCCGTATACCTGTGTGCCGTGCATCGTGTTCACACGTTCGGTGCCGCTGGCCATCCCGCCATGACAGTACATTTCATAAACGTAGCCATTGTTTTCGAACATGTTAGTGCATACATGGTAAGGGCCTGTCCAGTAGGGAATTCAGCCCCTAGAGAGCAACCAATGATTGCTTGTTTTCTGTTGGCTTTCTGCTCCGCGTCCAGAAACCTAGATAACATTTGCATACTTGTCACCGGAGCACGGAGCAATGTTTGCACCTTCTGTTTCTTGTCTCCCCCCGGACCCGTGAGGGGAGCCGTCTCCCACACGACCGGGTCGTTTCCGGGGTTCTCATTCGGAGCGCGCCGTCCTCTCGCACCGACGTGGTCTTGCACGATTCACGTAGAAATGACCCTCCGGCCGGGAATGCATTTTCATGCGGTATGTTAACGGATTGCGGCCCGAGAGAGACCGTGTTGGAGACACGGTGATAAATAAGACGTGAGCCTGGCCCGGGGAATTCTCGGGTAGGGATTAGAGCTTGGTGACTACCTTCATTTTGCCTTATTTTATTTTGGTTCCTAAGGAGAAATTCCACGAAGAGAGGTCACAGGGTGGGAAAAGCCCGGGGCTTCGGTGGCTGCAAGTGTGTGTTACCAGGCCGCTCTCCAGTCCGTGGTCCCCGGAGCCTCCTGCAAATGTCCCTGCTTCCCTGGAACCCCGCCAAGGTCGGGCACTGTCACAAAACCATCCCCAACTCAAAGGGAGTAAAATGAGAGCTGCTTCAGCCTGCAGATGCTGCTTCTACGGCTCCCAGGAAGCGCTGCTTACTTCAGCCTTGACTCTTCACCCCAACTCCAAGGCAGAGCCCCTCTCTCCGTCCCCTGTGGAGTCGAAGGGTGTGATCCTCACTGTGCCTCTCTCAGAAAATACGGTGTGACCTAGTGAACATTTTACAGCCTATAAAACCATTTTCCTAAGGAGGCATCTTGCTTCCCTAAAAAGTGCATCTCCCCAGAACACTAGCTCCTCCTTCTCCACGGCAGGAAGTGGGCGGGGCCATTCCGAATGGAAGCCGCTTTTGTAAACACCTTCAAGCTTGCCCCACCTTTGAGCAGCCACTCTGCACACCTAGATGGAGGCCATGGGGGACCAACCTGGGCTTCAGTCATTGTTGACGCGCAAGCCCCCCAGCGGCCATGAGGAGTACTGCACCTCCTGCAGTCACAGAGCCCCGCCCACCCCTGCCAAGCTGAGCCAATCACATCCCCGGCTCCTTGAACAGTTGGTCCAATGGGTGGGCAAGCGGCTCAAGGTGGGCCAATCACAGTCCTGCCCTGAGATTTTTCCAATCTGAGCTGGAGAAGAGCAGCTCCTTTTTTCCTCTTAGTGCTTCATCTTTGGAGGTATGAATCTGGACTGCCCGCTGCCAGCTTCCCCCTTTCCCAGCCCCGTCCCACCTGCCAGCAGGAGAGAGAGGCAGGCTGGCGGGTGGGGAGGGTGAGGAGGATGCTCCAGGGGAAACAGCACGGTCACCAATTCCAGTCTTCCCCACGGGCAGCCCCCTCCCACCCGTCTCCACATCCTTCCTACACGTTCACCATATGACTTAAAAAAACAACTCCTGTTTTGTCTTCTTTGCTCACTGATGCTAGTGTGTTTCTCATGCAGGTAAGAGCTGATATATATTCAAAGTCATGTGGAGTTTCCCCCCACATCTTGTGGGGTGGTTGATCTCAGACCGTAATTATAAACATTCCAGTGGAATGTCTGCTGCTCTCTGCTTCATCTGTCCATCATTCCACAGGCAGGATGTGCCTTGCTGTGAGCAGGACAAATTCCAAACGCAACTCCTAGAAATGGAAACGCCATATGCCCGTCCGCGCTGTCAGCCACCCACGTGATTTCTGGGGTTCAGAAAGCGTGAGACTGGAAGTGAGCACTGGACTTCGTCTTACCCCTTGCCCTCAGACTCCAGGTAAGATGGGTGGCAGCACCCGCGGTGGGGGGTGGGGTAGAGCAGCGCGCAGCCGCTGTGATCCTTGCTGCAATCAGCCGCCGAAAATTGAGATGGAACGGAGGTGGTGGACAGGTGGGCCGGCAGCTTTGGCAGAACACAGATGTGAAATAACTTTGTCATCTGTGTCGTCCTCCCATCGGACGCTGGGGGCTATTTTTAGCAGAGGCATCAGGGTTTACAAAGATAGTACACGTCTCTGTCTCTGTCTCAGCCTCATTTCTTTCTTCTCCCGAGTCATCTGGCCTGTTCCGACACCCCTGACCTCGCCCATCACTCAGCGGTGTAAATAACAGCTGGCTGCGGGCCGGCTTCGCTCTGCCTCCGGGCGTGGGGGGAGGGAGTCTGCCGCCCCGAGGGCCCCTTCATGTTCCTCGAGGACCCGCCTCCCTGCGCCCTGCCCTTCACCTGCTCCTGGCCTCCCCGCTGCTGGCGAGGCGGTGAGGGGGCACGGGCAGGGGGGGGGTGAGGCCCCCAGGGAGGAGGCGACAGCGGAAGCCTTGTGCGGGCCCTTCCCTCCTCCGTGCTGCGCGTCAGCGTCCACCCGGGGCCTGGCGCCTGTGGCAGGGGGCGCACGCCCTCCAGGAGGCCCTGGACCCTGGGCGTGTGGGTCACTGCCCCTTGTGCTGGCTTTACCCACATCCAGGCGGGCTGGCTGCAGGAGGGGGTGGCTGAGAACAGGAGTGTGTGAGCCCCCTCCTGGGACCCAGGGAGCCTGGGGGCAAGGACGCTGGGGACTTGGTGCAAAGCCAGGACCTCTGTTCTCCTCACAAGATGCTCCCCGGCCGCCCCCTCACTGCTCCTCAATGAGACGTGTGAGGTGAGGGGTCCGGGGGGACCGGACGCAAGGACGGTGTGGGGACACTGCGTCCTGCGTCCCACAGGAGGGTCCCAGATGGGGATGGGGGAGTGAGAAATGGCATCTCGCAGGGTCCGCCTGGGCAGTGCCGGCAGGTGCTAAGAGAAGTCCAGCCATAATGCGATTGGAGCCAGGAAGGAAGGAAGGGTGATGCATGGTTGTATTTGAGGAGGAACGTAAGTGTTTGCTCGTTTCTGCTTGTTTTAGTCTGTTTTCCAAACGGACCCCTTTCTGTTTGCCGGCCCTGAGGACCGTTCCTCTCACTTCCCAGAATGCCCTTCCCCGTGGGCCGTGTGGCTGGCTCCTCCCACCTCACTTCACAAGGCTTCCCAGGATCCCTGACACCTGTCCCCACACCCCCGCACCCCTGCCTCCACAGAGGCACCTTCAGCTAACACACACGCACACACACGCCCAGAAATTTTGACTCTAATTCATTGTAAAATAAAGACATTTGGGGAATGGAGGGTGGCTTCCCGCTGGTGTTCCCCTTTGGGGTGACTGAAACCAAGTTTTGCGACTCTAGAACTTCCTGTGCTTGTTCCCTATACGATTTCTTAATTCTCATAATTTCAGAAGCTGCCATGGCCTGGACCTCCTCATTGACCCGGGTCGTCGTGTGAGACAGGAAGTGGAGCAGGCTCCCCGAGGCCGGAGCCCCGGCGGACGCCGGACAGAGCGTCACCCGTTCCGGGAGGACCGAGCGTTTCTCCTGGAGGCGGCGGCCGCCCAGCGCGCGATCTGTCGGACTGCAGCCAGCGAGGCCCCAGCGTCATCAGAGACCGCGGCCCCGGGAGACCAGCCGCAGAACTGGGAGCGCCGGTCTCTGGGCCACAGAGCAAGGGCTCAACAGATGTTTGGCCCGGTAGAGGGAAGATTCCGGAAGAGGTGACGTGGGCTGGTGGGAGTCCCAGTTGCCTTGGAAAAGGAGGAAGTGACTTTCCGTGCCCATGAGAAGGATACCTGTGAAGTGAGGAGAGAGTGATGGGCGGGGCGCCAGGTGACCTGTCCAGCTCTGTCAGGGGCCACCCTGGGGCACTGCCGTGTTGCCACCGTCCCCACCGAAGCGAGGCGAGCAGAGGACGGGAGAGCCCCTGCCAGTGGGCAAACTGCGGCCGTGTGGATGGGTCCCTCCCCTTCCGGCTTCCTTCTTCCCCGGGAAAGAGACCGGTAACGTGACGGGAAGCCGGCATCGGTCACGTGCAGGGACTGTGACAGGGACGGGTCTTCCTGGGTGACTCCGGGCCCCGCCTCCGGGCAGCTCCCAGTCCCGTGGGGGACAGTCCACTCCGACTCAGGGCCGCAACTGTGGGGGTGATGGAGGGCCTTGCGGGGGGCCCGCCACGCCTCAGGGGGAGGTCATGTGAATCGAGTTCTCCAGGGCAGGCGTGATCCGGGGGTGCAGGAGCCTGGGGCAGCGTGGGGAAAGGGCGCAGCGCTTGCAGGCCCAGAACCAAGGAAGACGCATGTGCGTGTGGCCTGGATGCGGTCCCCGAGTGGCCAGAGCGGGACGGGGAAGGAGAGAAGGCTGAGGAGAGCCGGGAGACGCGGGCGAGGGCAGCCCGGTGCGTCCGTGTCATGCTGGGAAAGGGCCGGGCTGAGGGGCCGGCTGTAAAAGGCGGCAGCTGTGAGCCTGAGAGCTGGTCCACGGTGGGGGCTGCCGGTGTGCAGAGCCCCCGGGGCTGTAAAAATAAATACATAAATCAAAATAAGAAGACCCGGGTGCAGAGCAGGGCTGCAGGGGTGAGCCTCACAGGGGGTAGAAGAAGGTCTTCACCGTAAGGAGACAGGAGAAGGTGGCGGTGAGCCAGGGGAGGGAGGAGGAGTCTGGGAAGCGAACCGCTTTGGCTGACGGCTCCTTGCTCTGTGAGGCGGAGATTTGAATCACCTAGTGTGTATCAGACACGCTCAAAAATTTTTTAAATTAACGTGGAGCACTGATTTCCAAGTTGACAAGGGATATTGAATCTGAAAGAGCAGCCGCGGTAGTTCTGACAAAGAACAGAGGGAGAAGTAGCCTTCCAGCTTCCCGAACATCTGCGTGCGTCATGGATAAAGGCAGCGTGGTCCCGGCGCTCCGACGGAGAAATGGACACCAGAACACAAGTGGCCTCATGCAGCAACGGGCCTGTGAGCACAAATAAGGCAGCTCGTGACCCGTGCTGTCGGCATTTCTAGGAGAGAGCGGACACCATGAACGTCAGGGGTCCTGGAAGGACAGGGACAAACACGGAGTCACCAGGGTCCCCACGGCCACCCCAGGTCTGAGAGCATGGACGGTGGGAGCAGGGGGACAGGGAGACCGGGACAGGGAGAAGTGAGCAGAGGACGGCACCTCCAGGAAGGAAAGGCTGGCTGTGGACACCAGGCGCGGGACGCGGCTCCGGCGGCAGGCCGAGGCGGCAGCCCGAGTGAGGCTGGGTTTGTGAGCAGGAAGACGGGCAGCGTGGCTGTGCCGACACGCGAGCGTGCGACGTGGGAGATGAACCGTTGCTGGTCTGAGATTTGGGCGTTGCTTGTTAGCGCATCGTGGCCTAAACTGACTGATACAAAGGCTTTCTATAGAAAACGGTCCTGAGCGGAGTCTCGGCGTCCAGGCAGAGAGGTCAGAGGTTTGCGCCCGCACGCTGCAGGGCGCCTCGTGCGGAAGTATTCAGTGCAGGATGTGGTGGGCAAGGTGGGCAGGGCCAAGCCACTGGGCCTGGGCTGGCAAACTTTACCCTCTGGGGACCAGAGGCAGAGGGCCTCAGGGGCAGCGCGTCCACAGCAGAGCCTGAGACCCTGTCCCCACAGCGTTCCTTCCAAACTCTCCTCCAGGAATTGCACGACCACCACTCAGCCTGCGCTTCGAGCCCCGTGTCAGGAAGTCACCCCAGGTGACACGCTGCGGGCTCTGCCCTCACCGCGGCCACAGTCGTCTCCCCTCCGCTGTTTCTGGACCAGCCTCCCGGCTTCCACCCTTCCTTCCCTTCAGCCCAGTCTCCGCGCCGCAGCCAGGGTGATCTGTGAAACATAAATCGGATCGTGGCGAGTCACGTCGTCTCCCGGCGTGCCGCAGTCCACCGGCCTCACGTTATACGGAAGCTAGAACCTGCCCTGCTCACAGCGTCTACGGCCCTAACCCAGCCGGGCCCCCGCCACTCCCCGGATGGCCCTCCTGCTGTGCTCGCTGCACTCCTACCTCAGGACCTTGGCACTGCCAGCTCCTTAGGCCAGGGGCTCTCATCCTGAGCTGTCCCCACACCACGTCCTGCAGGAGGTCTCCCGGCTGTGCTAACTCCGGCAGTGCCTCTGCTCCCCTCTGCCGGGAAAACCTTCCTTCAGGAAACCTCGTGCTGTTTGAAATCATCGTGTTTATTGGCTTCCTTCACTGTTACCTACACACTCATTAGAAGGGTGTTCAGAGTCGTCCCGTCTCAGACTTGGTGCATTCACTTCCTCACTCGTTCACTCCACAAGGATTTATTAAGCATCTGATACGTTCAAGACATTGTTCCTCCCGGGGACAATATTTCAGCCCCGCTCCAGTGCCCTGCGCATTCAGGTCGCTTAACAAATGTCCGTGGAGGAAACGAGTGAGTAGAGCCAAGAGCACATCGCTGGTGGTGGAACCGGGCTTTAATGATAAAGCCGCTTAGGAGTAAAGTGCTAATTCAGGCTGGTGGAGACGCCGCATCAGATGGCACTGGTCCCAGAGAAGACGAGCCGGGGCGTCAGGAATTCTACGAGCACCGTGACGCATGGAGCGGGTCTCTGGGCGCCGGCAGGCACATCCAGGCGTGCCTGTTCTCTCCGCGGGTGGCTTCTGAGTTACTGATTTGGCCTCGTTCGTTGAGCGCTTTCCTTGACAAAGGAAAGGGAACCGTACCTGCGATTAACCGCACGCGCACGGCTGACCTCCAGCAATAACGTTCTGTCCAGGACTTAGTGACTCTTTCAGGAATCGTCAAAACCGCAGAGTTGTCATCTGATCTGAGAAGCGGCGCGCCCGGGGCTGGGATGAGCACCGGGTCCAGCCCTGCTTCCGTCCTCGGCATGGCTTCCGTCGGGGCGTGGGCGTGCCGCCCCCCTCCTCCCGTTCCCATGGTCGTCCAGAGAATCCCCGTCCAGGGGCGGCGGGTGGGAGCACGAGGGGACCGCGTGCCTCGTTTAAAAGTGCATTCGATGGCGTGAAGAGAGTTAACCAAGCACTGACTTTGCTGGCCCTTGGCGGGAGGAGTCAAGCACCGACAGATCACCTCGCCTGGCGGCAGCACATGGACATGGGACACCGCTCCCTCCAAGGTGACCGGCCGGTCTTCTTGACTCCCTTGCTCGGAGCACGCAGGCCAAGTGCAGGCCAGTCGCCTGCAAGCAAACCTTGGGCTTACGTCCGAATGAACATTTACCGTAAAGCTGAGGACATTCTTACGCCCACTGTGGTACCGTCCAGGCTCTCGTCAGGGACTTGCTGGTCAGGTGTCAGAATACTAACCGCCGTCTGCACTGCACTCGGTCGCTGTGTCGTCACTTTTCTTTCATGCCTCATGCAGGGACTCCGTGACGTGTGTGGACGGCAGGATGAAGATTAAAGATTCTCTCTCCCGCGTCCTCCCTGCTGCGGCCTCTGCCCGGGCCGGCTGTGACTCCCTTCGAGGTGGGGCATCTTCGTCTCCCTGGGGTGAAGGAAGCTTGTCGACGTGTCACAGGCAGGGCAGGATGGGGGGTCCAGGACGCCATACAGCCGTTCCACAGGCGTCTGTTAGAGGGGGAGGGATGGTCTGTCTTTCTTTCTATAATGTTTATTTATTTATTTATTTTTTAGAGAGAGAAAGAGAGCAAGCAGGGGAGGGGCAGAGAGAGAGCCTACCGGGGAGGCTCTGTGCTGTCGGCGGGGATTGGTCCCGCAAACCAGGAGGTCATGGCTCTGGCCGAGATCAAGAGTCAGACGCTTGACCGACTGAGCTCCCAGCTGCCACACGGGCGGCGTGCCTAGTACGTGGTGCGGATCAAGGCCCATCCACACAGGAAAGCACGCGTCACAACCCCGCCCACAGCCGGCGTCAGTATTGGTTCCAGAAGACCTCCCGATCCAGCCACGCGGAGTGAAACAAAGACGCTGCAAGAACACAGTGCATGACCTGGAGTCTGTCTTAAAGAGACTCACATTGCCAATCATAATGAAGGAAACAATACATTTCTGTATTAAAATAACCTCTATTCATCAGAAAGATACCATTGAGAGAATAAAACTGAAGCTCGCAGGATGGAAAGAAAATAGGATCTGTAATGTGTATCCGACAAACAACCCATTTTCAGAATGTCCAGAGGATTTCTCCACGTTGCTCAGATAAAGCACCGGCCCAACGGAAAACTGGCAAAGCCACGAGCAGGTGCTTCACAGACTGACACCGAAGCCCGACACACACAAAAGGGTGCGGGTCCCATTCATCATCAGGAAAATACAAGCTGAACGCACCACGAGACGCCAGCACGCGCCCAGCGGGATGGCTGAGGCGGAAGGAGCCTGGGACCGGGGCCCCACGCGCACCGCGGGCGGTCGTGTCAGGCGGCGGGGCCGCGTCACCCAGCACGTGAGCCCGCCTGTGGCCCGGCAGCGTGGCCCCCAGACACGCACGCACACGCCCCGAGGCCACGGACAGGCGCGTTCAGAGCCCGGAGCCCCCCAGACGCCCGCCAGCGGATAAAGAAACGGTGCCACGTCCCCCCCCCCCCCCCCCCC
>NC_043708.1:139104891-139112362 GCF_006229205.1 Suricata suricatta
GACACAAAGTACAAAGTATATGTGCGCTTGCTTACGTTCTCCCTGTGAGTGAGGTCCTAGGGTTTCTGGGGTTTCTCTCTCTCAACACGCAGACAGAAAGCAGAGTCAGACCCGCAAACACAGAACCAACGGGTGGGTTCCAGAGGGAGCGCGAGGCGGTCCCGGCTTCCACTGCGGGACAGGAAGTCACGGCCGGCAAACCGCGCCCTGTGGTGACAGCACGGCGCACAGGCGTGAGACCCATGTAACACCGTGTGTCAGCTACACTAAAACCAAGTGCAAGATGCATGAGTGCATTTACAGAAAGTTAAAAAAAAAAAAAGCAGGCAAAACGAATGTGTGCCCTTAAAACAGGACGGACACTTGTCTTTGCCAGGTTTTAACTGGGAAGGGGCAGCAGGGAGGCTCTGGGGTGTCTTAATGTCCTGTTTCTTTTCACCTAGGCGCTCATTACGTGATGGTTTCAATTTGTGAAAAATCACCAAGTTGGACACTTCTGATATGTACGGACAACGGAACTCTTATGATTTATGCATCGAATGAAACCTCACTGCAAGGTACCTTATAATTTTTCCGTTTATTGTTGATTATATTTGGAGATGCGGATTTTACATGATAACTTCCAACCATTGTACATTAGCCAAATGTTACACAAGCCATTTGAAAAAATCTAAAAATGTGCTTAGTTATTGGTATTATATAACGTCGATGAAGCACCAAGAGTGTGCTAACAGCGGGACAGAGCCAGACGCAGAAAAGACCGTCCCCGCCTCCAAAAATACCCATTCCTGCCGAGTCCCGCACACAACTTACCTGCCACACCCTCTTACTCATAAGGCATAAATAAGGAAGTTTGCTGCATTTCTCATGGTTCATCAATAAATATCTCACACCCTTTCCCCCAGTTGTACCAACCATCACTAATATCTTTGCCTTTAAATGCAAATGGCCGTAGTACAGTGAATAGAATGTGCCGATTTGGCATGCACAGGATCGGCCAGTCTTCGGGCAGGTGGGCTCTAACATGAAGCGTGCTGAGCCCCCACGTTCACAGGCCGTCACACCTCTTCACAGAATCACTTACGGCCGGCAGGCTCTCCCGTTGCTTCGAACCTGGGGGCGGTCGCTCTCACCCGATGCCCCTGAACCGGACACAGAGACGGCCCTGCCTCGACCCGGTCCGGGCGCCCCCGCGCGGCCACGGATGCAGACGGACTCGCCCGGACGGCATCTGCAGTGTGCAGGCGGGGTGGTGGGCCAAATGCCCGACGCCGAGCCGGGAGACACGTTTTGGCTTTTCTGCGAGGCTGTGTTCGAAGCAAGCTCAGACCAGAGAAGAGGCGTGAGATTGATCTGAATGCTCCTGGCTGAGGGGCTCTGACCTCAGGATCGTCCCGTAAGTATGAGCATCTGATTGTTCGCTTTTTAAAAGCAAGAGGAATGGAGTGAACTGTGACAGTCTCGGATTCTAGGTGCCGGGCGTGAGGGACCGTCCCGCCTGTGAACGGCCCAGAGAGGACGGCACGAGGTGGCCACCCCTGTGGGAGTCACGCCAGTCCAGGCGCCACCCACCCGGAGCTCCGAGCAGCGGGAGGGGGGAGGGATGAGGAGAAGTCGCCTTCCTGCCAGACCGTGGTCTTGCCCCGCTCTGCAGATACAGGGGTGGAGGGACTAGGGTGAGGGCGTCCAGAGAAAGGAGGCGGTCGCAGCCTGGGGTCAGCGGAGAGAGACCGAGCCGTGACCTCCGCCTTCTCTAGGTCCCAGGACCCCGAGCATCTGCCAGCTTCAAGCTGTGGCAGAGATCCCGAACTTGGCACCACCCCCCAGGCTGTGAGGCTCGGGTGACCCGTCCCCACTGGGGCCATCTGGCTTCCCAAGGGCACCACCTGCTCTGGGTGTTTCTTCTCCATCAGGTGGCAATGATGTGGAGTTGAATTTTAAAGCTATACTCGATGAAGACGACTAGATTTCTCTGCTACCTCCTCGGGTAGGAAAAAGGGGAGAGAAAATTCTAGAGAGTCCTTTCTCTTCCACATATGGGGGCGCTTACCATCACACACCCCGCCTCAGAGCTGACAGGTGGCCTGAGCGGGGCCCATGAGGAGCAGGGTCCCCCGGAGAGCAGGGCGGCGGCGGCCTGGCCCGTCCGCACGGGCCTCCCGGGCCTGGGCAGCAGGGGCTGCGCGTGGACGTGGCTTCTCTCTTCCCAGGTCAGTGCGTCTCCGCTTCTCTGCAGGTCACTGAGCAGCAGGTGGGGAACAGACTACCCTGCTGCTCTCGGGGCTCCCTCTGTGACAAGGGGGACTGGTCCCCTCTGTTGGCACGGGAGACAGGAGGACAAGTCCCAACGCTTTTACAGGTGTGACTCGAGCGTCCCCTTGAGGGCGAAAGAAACAACCTTACTTAATGCACCAAGCCCAGAACAGAGCACCGGAGACTGAGGTTCTGACAACAGACAAGTGTGTGTGCGTGTGTTCATGTTCAAGGATAAACCCCCAGTTCTCCATACTAAGGCTGAAGTTTTGGTCACCGAGTCGGAAGTCCGCACATAAACAGGAGGATAGAAATAGGGAACATGAAGACCCTTAAAAATGAAGGCTCACTGCGGGCAGAGGCATCGTCCCTTACTGTTAACTGTGTGAAGTGTGACCACCCCGTGTGCGAACCACAGGGCCGGACGGAGCCAGCTCGGACCTCTTCAGAGGTCTTGGGGGAGATGCTGGACTCCTCCCCAAGCCCCTTTCGGGAATTTCTTACACCGTCCAGAGCGGTTCTTCTCACTCTCCACAAATCAAAGGATTCTTTCATGGCAATTACGTCAGAGCACCGTCGGACAGGTGGAAACAGATCAAATTCTGATCCGATTACAACAGCCTCCTGGACACCGGAGCAGCCGTGCTCGCGAGTTATTTAACAGAGACAATAAACCAAAACTAGCTATTTGGTACGACACATAGATAGAGAGATAGACGGTTTGCGCTGCTGACAAGTATCCGGGACTCGGGAGGGCGCTGCGCCAGGACACCTCAGTGCGTTTACCGTGAGGTTGACGAGCTCTCAGGGGCTCCCGGAAGTGGTTTTGGGGCGCACGGACACCACGCTTCACAGGACGTCAAAGTTGTCTCTGCTCCTCAAGGCCACGCCCCACGCCCCCGACTCGCGTGTGAGAGGCACAGTGTCCAGGACCGCCAGGGGACAGAAGCCCAAGGAGGGGGGGGAGACCGTGGGGGCGGCCGTGGTTTTCCGATACTGACCTTACAGTGTTGGTGAGCGGCTCTCCCCGCTCGGGGTGCGGACAGGGCCCCGGCCTGGGTCCCTCAGCCGAGCACACTCCACGCTTGATTCGGCAGGCCAGCTCCTCCCTCCCCTGCGCACAGGAGGAAGGTCCAGAACGTTCCATGAAGACCTGCAGTGAAGATCGTAACGATGACCAGAGGGCAAGATTCAAAAGTCAGTAGCCCTTGATGCCGGGCAGCAGAGAAGGCGCATCCTGTGGGGACACACAGCCTGTCGCGTCCCCTGCGCTGGCCTGAGGACACGAAGGAAAGAACCGTCCAGGCCTCCCCTCCGCTGCCCCCGGTGGGCATGTGTTATACCTGCAGCACGTCCCCACCACGAGACCTCAATAACATGGTAAGAATCCAATTAATTTTTTTTTTTTTGCTTGGAATTCAATTTGCACGTTCTGGACGTCCATTACATTCTTTTGGTAGAAAAGATACTGCACTCCTGAACACGCGTCTGGGCGTCACGAAGTCCGAGCCCGTGGGGGGGCAGGCGTCTCTCTCGATGCGCACTTCCTGAAGCGCAGCTTCCCGGCCGGCAGAAAGCCTCCGGACTGCGTGTCTACCCCAGCGGGCTGTCCCCACACGGCCCGGGGACCTCGGCCACAGAGGGAGGTGCCGTGGGCTGTGGGCAGCCCGGGCTCAGGATTTCATCGTGCAGATGGGCACCACGATGACAAGGATGGCTGTGCACGTGGCCGCGGCGACCAGAGCGGCGATCTTGCAGACCTTGGCGCGTCGGAACTCGGCCTCCTTACGCTTCAGTAGCGAGTCGTAGCCTGGGGTGTAAATGTCTTCCATCCAGTATTCTAAGTTGTTTGGGTTCAAAGACTCCTGCGTCTAGAAGTGAAGACAAGACGTTAGAGGCACGAAGTACTTGAAACCAGGCCCGAGGCACCGGGGGCTCCCACCCTCCACGGCTGCACCCCTCGCCTTGCTGCCCCGAGGGTCCCGACACGGGGACCCACCCTGACATCTGTCTCCCTGGCCTGGGACTGACGCAGCGTCTGCGGGAGACGCGCCGCCGTTGGCCTGAGCTGCCCGTGGGCCTGGTGACGGCGCTAGTCAGTCCTGTTCTGCTTCCGCAAGAGCTTTTAATGACGGGGCGCCCGTGAGGGCTGACCCAGCGCGGGCACCTCAGTCTCGGAAGCAACGTATTTGTTTAACGCACAAAACGTGCACGTTCAAGTCTCTCTCTCACACACACAAGATCACAAAACACATCCTTTGAAGACTGTTGGAAAGCTGCGCCGTACCGTGTCGTGGGGGGGGTGGTGCTGCTGACTCGGGCCCCTCACTGGCCCCCGTCCTCCCAGACACACCTCCTATCTGTCACCCTGCTCTGGGGGCAGAGCAGCCTGTCCTGTCCTCACGGACGCACGTGTCTTCAGCTCCTACCAGGCATCCGCTCTGGAGCCCTGGGTCTCGGTGGGCTTCAGAAACCGCTCCCCTCCCGTGGCCTCAGAGCCCAAGGAGACACCTGTCACTGGTGCCGACGCCCCCACCTCGCCGTAACTGCCCCGCCCTGACGCTCTGCTGCCAGCGTGGCGCCGCCGTCCGCCCAGCCGGGCCAGCCCACCAGCTAAGAGTGGTCTCTCCATTTTTAAATGGTTACAAACCCGAAGAATATTTCACACTACGTGAATAGTAAGTGAAATTCCACAACCGCACTTCCGTGGGTCACAGCCCGTCCAGCCATTGACCCATCGTCGGAGATGACAGACAGGGCCCCCCACAGTCCCCACCACCGAGCGGACAACCTCATGCCTGGACACCACGGGGCCCGGAGACTGTCCAGACGGTAAAGCTGTCCTCACGTCACCTGAGTTTCCAAAAAGGAGTGAGAACAAGTCAGGCCTCGCTCCTGCCTGCCGGGCTCTGGGGCATGAGCCCCCCCCCCCTGGGCTCTGCGCGGCCGGGATGCCCCCCACCCCCCAGGCTGGACCTCCGGGAGGCCTCCAGAGCTCTCTAGCTCTCTAGTCTGAAGACCTCCTTTCATTTCTGGGAATTCTGTGTTTCTGTTTACAAACCTGGCACATTAACATCTCATGTGTCTGTAGGGGCAAGATAGCACATGTACCTCCATCCCTGAAACTTTAAAAAGTTTTCGGGCACTCGGGCGGCTAAGTCGGTCAATCAGGCGTCTGACTCCTGGTTTCGACTCAGCTCATGATCTCAGGGTTTGTGAGTTCAAGCCTCGCTCTGGGCTCCGTGTTGACAGTGCGGGGCCGACTGGGATCCTCTCTCCCGCGCGCTCTGCCCCTCCCCCCCTAAATAAACATTAGAAGAAAAGACCTTTCTTGATCTCTGACTCAGTCACAGGCAGCCACACCCCAGATCCTGAGACCAGGACCGCCAGGGGAGTGACCCCTGCCGCGAAGTGGCACGGGGCGTCCAAACTCTGGTCTACCAGCAGGACAAGGCTGGGACAGGAAGTGTCCGGGAGGGACAGTGGCATGCGGCACACAAGGGGGACACAGTATGCAGGGGTAAGAGGGGCGGGGGGCTGTCACCACAAACCCCACTGTTAGGGCCTGGCCAGGGCTGCCCCTTCCCCTAACTGCAGCTACTTAGGGCCGGATATAAACATGTCACTGGTCATTGCAGGGACATGCGGGTCCCCCACGCTCTGGACAAGCCAGGAAGAAGAACGCGGGCTGGCTGGAGTCCTGCACAAATGAGGCTTGTCCACCCCCCGGCAGGCACTGAGCTCAGAACCTCCATCTCCTCTCTAAGCTGCAGGTGACGGCGGTCCCCATGCCCTGTGCTCACAGCGGACCTGACCGCCTTCCGCATCGCTCAGTTGGCCCCAGAAGTCCTGTCTAGCGCCCCCTACTGCCGGGTACCTTCTGTGCCTTCTCACAGGGGCTGCGAGGGAGACCCTGGCAGCCCTGTGCACAGGGGTGAGGACAGGTGGAGGGAATGTTCCGGGTCCCTCAGCCTCCAGAGGAGCCCAGCGCGGGGTGGGGGGGGAGGGACGTGAGGTCGCCGCCCGCTGCCGCCACCCCCCCCACCCCAGCCGCGGCCACCGCCCCCCCAATGCCCTGGAGGGGCCACGTCCCGAAGCAGATTCTGCAGGGGAGGACGGGGTGCTTCCCGTGGCGACGGGAGACACAGGCAGGCGCGGCGGGACGGCGCCAGGCGGGACCGCTCCGCAAGGGGACCGGTCACGGCTCGGCGCCCACGCATGCGCTGCTCCCACGCGCCCCAAAGGGAAGGAGGAGCACGGGTTCGGGCTTGTCTGCGCCGCTACGAGTTCCAGACGATTCCGGACGCAGCGGCAGCTCCCCGCGCGGCTCCCACCGCCGCCGTGTTCACACCGCCAGGACCGTCCCCTCGTGACAGCCTCTCCCCGCGGCCGGCGGGCTCAGAATTCCAAGGCGGGGACCCGGGGCGCTGGGGGCGAGGCCGCCCCGCGTCGGCCACTGCCCGCGGGCTCACCTGCAGGTCCAGCGCCGCCAGCTTGCCCTTGTCGCCCGCGTTCCTCGCGAACTCCTCGACGGCCCAGGAGGGCCGGCCCCGCTTCACCTCGGCCAGCTCGGTCAGCCGCATGTCCGTGTACAGGGGGCTGCTCTTCACGGGGGCCCTGAGGGAGGTGGGGTAGGGGTGCGGGCTGAACACCTGCTCCACCAGGAGGCTGTCCTTGCCCGGCTGGGGCCCTCGGTGCGGCGGGGGGGCGCTGCACGGCCCGTCTGCCTGCAGGGGGACACGGGGACACAGGGAGGGGACGTCGTACAGCCTGTCTCCTGCAGGCGGACGCAGAGGCCGTGGGATTTCACAGCGCTCCCGGCAGCCGCCAGCTTCCGACCACGAGGCCCGTGGGCGTCCCGGAAACAGAACGCAGGGCTCACCGCAGACCGGAAGTGTGCCGGAGCGGGGGGTGCGGGGGTGGGGCAAGTCTCCCGGAAAAGTGTGCGATGGACCAGCCCTCAATGAGCTCAGGGACAGGAGCTCACCTGACCAAACCCTGCACGCGCCCTGCTCTCTGCACCCCTCTCCCTGCGTCCCTGCGCCCCGGTCCCTGTGCCCCTGCACCCTGACTCCCTGCACTCCGCTCCCTGCGCCTGACTCCCTACGTCCTGCTCCCTGTACCCCCCGCCCTGAGTCCCCCTCCCTGCGCCCAGGTCCCTGAGCCCTACTCCCTGTACTCCCCTCCCTGCGCCCCGCTCCCAGCGCCCCTGTGCCCC
>NC_043708.1:139112462-139114511 GCF_006229205.1 Suricata suricatta
CCCCCCCCCCCCCACACACACACTCTTCCGAGCTCGCGGGATGGACTGTCTGCCGGGCCACCCTCCCTGCGCTAATGCAGACAGCCCGCCAGGCCTGGAAGGACAGCCAGCCTCTTTCTGGGACAGGAGCCGGGCTGTCCCAGTGCAAGAGCCCTGATCCGAGGGTGCGGAGTCAGTTACCTCTGTAGGTTTCCGGTGCCAGTCCTTCATGTCCCCGGGGCCCGGGCCCTTGGGCTCCTCCTCACCCAGCCCCACGCGGCTGGCGTAGGTGATGGTGCGCCAGTCTCTGGGCGAGTTGGCGCTGCTGGCGATCTTGGATTCCGTGGCGCTGTTCTCCTCCGTCAGGGACCTGGACGACGGCCTCGTGAACAGGTTCTTCTTTAAGGCCTTGACGCGGAGGCTCTCACTGTTGCTGCCGCTGGCGTCGGAGCAGCACCAGTCGGCCGCGCTCTCCGGTTTGGGTCCTCGGGGGCCGTCGTGCCCATGGAACATACTGGGAGAGGCGCTCTCGTCGGACGGAGCCTCGCTGGTCCAGGAATTCAGGTCGATCTGCACGCCCACCTTCTCGGGTTGCTGCATTTTCTGATCCAGCTTGTTTAGCTTGCCCAGGACCTGCGAAATCTCCTCGCGGACGCCTGACAGCGACTCAAGCTTCCGCTCAATCTCGCCGATCCTGAGCACCAGCCTGCACACACTGGTCTTCAACTCCTCTTCAGAGTGGTGGCTGCTTTCGGACCGGTTGCCCTTTTCCCCTTTGCTACCGGGGAGTCCGTTGGCGATTTGGGTGAGGCCGTGCTCCGGTGAACTGTCACAGTCTGACTTGTGAAGCTGAGACAAGGAGCCGGTGCTGTTGTAGCAGGAGGACTGCATCACCCCCGTGGAGCCACTGACGCTCATGTCATCGAGAAATCGGAAAATGTCACTGATGTCATCGCTGACGACTTCCGAGTCGTCGTCTGACTGCTTCGTGGCGTGCCTGTCGCCGTACTTGCCCTGCCCGGAGGCACACAGGTCTGTGCACTTCCTGGGCTGGAGCACGTGCTGCTCGGTCTGGGTGCCCACGCTGCTGGTGTCCGAGCTGAGCTGCCCGCTGGTGCAGCCGATGCTCTTGTCTTTGAACTTTTTGACCGGCTCGCGCCTCTCCAGGTCAACGGGGGACGAGAGCTCTTGACACGTGAGCCCATTCGGTTTGGCCGCGTAGCCAACGGGCAGGATCTGCTGTTGGTCCTTCGGCACGAAGTATGCGGGGCGCCTGCCGGGGGCTGGGGAGTCGGGGGCCCGGCTGCCGGAACCAGGATAACGCACCTTCTCCTCGGAGGTGTTTCTGTTTAGAAAAGAGCGCTCCACGTCAGGGACTTCTTCGGTGTTCAGACTCCAGCTCTTGGCCGGCCAGGGGGTCGGCTTGCCCGGCCTCCCCGGGCAGCGCCTGGCGTCCTGCGGCCCCGTCACTGGAGTGGGGCCGAAATACGTGGAGGCCTGCAGGTCATCCAGGCTCTCGTGCTTTGCGCGCCTTTTGTCGGGCACGGGGGAGCGCGGGGGCTTCAGGTACTGGCTGCTGTAGGGCATCTCAAAGCTGTGGTTGAAGAAGGGGGTCTTGTGGGGCTCCTTCCGACGCGGGGGCTCCCTGAGCTCAGCCTCCCCCTTGTCGGCGGGGCCAACCAACGTGGGGGACACGGCCATCAGGTTGTGGAAATCCTCTTTGAAGATGTTCCTCTTCTGGACACAGGACTGGATCACAAACGGCTCCGGGCTGGGGAGGAAGGCGTCCTTGGCGCCCTGGCTCAGGGGCAGTGAGTCCTGGTCTGAAACGGACTCGCTCTCGATGTTCATGGGGAAGTAGGTTCTCTGCATCTCGCAGGGCTGGGGGCTGGCGACGGAGTAGGGCGCCAGGGCCTGCAGCCGGTCCAGGGAGGCCGCGCGGCTCCTCAGCTCCTTGCCCACGCCCAGCAGGAAGTTGGGCTCGGAGGCGGGCACGAACTGCGGCGGGCGGTCCTTGCGGTCTGCCTTGCGGCCCCGGGACGCCTGGCGGGCGGCATAGCCCCGGCGGAA
>NC_043708.1:139114611-139125257 GCF_006229205.1 Suricata suricatta
CTCCGAGTCCGGCCTGCACGACTCGAAGGACGCCTCCTTCCCGCGCGCCTTGCGCCGGCCGCTGGGCAGCCTCTCCTTGGCCGCGCCCCCGCTCATCTGGATCAGGTTGAATATGGCCACGATGTCCGCGGCCACCATGATCTTCTTCGACTGCTGGTTGTTCACGGTGCACTTCATCTTGTCCTTGAACAGCGTGGCGGGGAAGCTGGGGTCCAGACAGGCCGTGTAGAAGAGCGCGCTCCTCAGCTTGGCGAGCTGGGGCAGGTCGAGCCGGGCACACAGGGACTTGCACAGGTCCTGGTAGGAGACGGCGTTCTGCTTGCTGTCCAGCTCCTCCAGGACCCTCACCAGGAGGAGGGACGTGTCCTGGGTGGTGTCCATGGCTGAGGGCGGCAGAGGCTCGCGGCCGACGCTTCGCTGACTCTTCCGGTCCTTTCTACGGTGACAGCATCACAAACCAGACGCAGATCATGAACTCCAACTTTGTTACAAACCACCTAGAGACATGAAAGGAGAAGCTTTTTAATTTGAAAATCGGCTTCAAAGACACTTATAGCACACGACTTCATGACTCGCTTCCCAGGAATCGACCTTGAGTAAATTACCGAGGGGCGTCTGGGCAGCTCAGTTGGGTGGCCAACTTCAGCTCAGGTCATGATCTCATGGTTTGTGGGTTCAAGCCCCTCGTCGGGCTCTGTGCGGACAGCTCGGAGCCTGGAGCTGCTTCGGATTCTGTGTCTCCCTCTCTCTGCCCCTCCCCTGCTCACGCTCTGTCTCCTTCTCAAAATTAAATAAACATTAAGAAAGTTAAAAAAAAGTTATTGATGACAATGACTTATGTATAAAGATAGTCGCTGTGATGGAGTTGGTGACAGTGCAAACAGGAAACATCTTAAATGTCTAAACAACAAAGGAAAGCATAAACAAAATACGCTGTCACACATAATGACTCTTAGAAGCATTAAAATGAGACTAGTGCACATCCCTATGCTGGACTGTCACCCACCGAGAGAGAGGAGCAAACCACGGTCCGGGACCCACGCGGACGGAGCGCACAGGCACTGTGCGCCGGCGGAAGGGGCCACGGGCCAGGCCACGCGCGTTAGGGTGCCACTTCAGTGACAGACGGGAAGCCACGTCAGGGGTCGCGGGGGGCTGCACGTGAGCTGGTGGAGTGTGTGGGAGTTTCACTGCATGTAAATGACACCTTTATTTAAAAAGTGCACACAGAACACTTTTTATGACCCAAAAAATACAATGACGCTACACGGAGTGAAAACAATGAAAATGAAGCTGCATACGTAAGGAAGTCTTAATCATACGAAGTTCTACGTTCTTGGAAAGGAAAGAAAGCGGGCGCTGAACCGTTAACAGTGGTTACTGGTTACGTTCGGATGGTAGGTGTGGCTTTTTCTCCTGAAGAGTAATCTTCAGTCCTCAGTGTTTTATTATGCAAATTTCCAAACATACCACAAATTTTATATATATATATATATATATATTTTTTTTTTTATAGCAAAGACTCCTATACCGCCATCTGGATTCTACCATTAACGTTTCACATCGCCGCCCGTCCATCCGTAGTCGGGGCATCTCACTTTGTTTTCAGTGCACCTCAGGGTCGATCACAGACATCTGAACACTCCCCCTGAAGGTTTCATCACCCGTATCATCGATCCGAGTCCAATAACGGTTCATGGTTTTCCTTATTAATGTAAGATCGATGGGCACAAATCTTATGGGTGCATTTGCTATAGCTTCAATAAAAGCACATGTCTATATAGTAGCCAACCCCCCCAGAAAGATCTAGAACATTCCTAGTGCCGCAGGAAGTTCCCTCGTGCCCTCCCCACTCACCCTGTGCTCTGTGGGAAATGTTATTTTTGTTCAGAATTTCCCACCCTTCCTGAGATTCTGACGTGTTCTCTCTTACAATCAGCACACGGTAATAAGGAGCCACATTAACCAAACCTGAATGGAAACGCTAAACACTCTAAAGCGGCGTGGGGCCCATCCATCAACGAGGACCAGGCTGAGCTGTGCCGGGAGCTGAGGGAGCCCCGGACCTGCCCGCGCCCCCCCTTCCCCCAACCCCCCACCTCCCCGTCGCTGCTGCTGGCAGCCAGGTCGGCTGGGTCTGCACGGGCCCAGCCTGGGCCCCTGCGTCTTTCCCGTGGGCTAAGTTTCCACAGCTCCCGGCACTGGGCTGTCCCTCCCGAGGTCAGAGCTCCCACGGGTGTCTGCAGGGACCACGGTCCAGTTTCCCCGAGGGGCCCGTTCCGCCGAGAGGGTGTGGCCGGGAAGTCTCTCCCAAGAAAACGCTCGGTGTCCAGCCCATCTGTTAAAGGTGGGGACGAGCGTGGAGGTTCCGAGGAAGTGGCTGCGGCAATGGGGGGCGGGGGGCACGGGCACATCGTGCTCCATCGCTGGGGACCCGGAGTACCTGCGGAGATGCCCTTCCTGACCTGACCGCCTCACCAGACCTCTGGGGAGCGTCCCCACCGACGGGAACCAGGCCGGGGGACGCCGGGCAGCCCTGGGGCGCAGCGAGCTCCGACCCTGCACGGCGCCCAGGACGCCCCGACTCTGCTTCCCTGGGGGGCCCCCTCACTTCCTCCTGTGCCCCCTCCTGCAGGGCAGGGAGGCGTTGGGACACCAGGGCCCGGTGTCTGCGGGGGTGAATGAAGGGATCACAAGTGATCTGGAGATCCTGAGTCGTGTTTTAGTAAATCCACTGATGCACGGCCAGGGGCAGGCACCCGGCGGCCGTGGACGCAGAGGAGGCCCGTGTGCGCGGCCCACGGAGAAGCCCCTCCGGACGGAAGTCAGCTCTCTGAACTCCGTTTCCGCCAACCACCTCGAAGGTTTGGTCTTCCCTCCGCCAACTCCCCCCAACCTGGTGACAACGAACCACTCGAACCCTCAACACTGAGTCACGGAACGTTCCGCAGGCCTGCCCCGCCCCGCCATCCACTGACCCTTCAGAAGCCAAAACGGCGGTGGCAGCGGGACGAGGTCACCTTCCCTCCGCACGTGAAGCGCACGGAGACGGCACTGCGGCCGCTTCTCCGCAGCGTCTGTTCCCGCCTGTTCCCGCCTGAGCACCGGGGCTCTGCCGCTTCCAGGACGGCGTCTGCTGCCCTGATGCAGGGAAACTCTCACGGGAGGCATTCGGCGCGGAATCTGAAACGTGGGGGCGGGACCCGCGCCCCCTGTAACGAAGGTCAGGGGGGCGGGGCCCCTTCCCTCCCCAGAGGCGTCTTTCCTCCGTGAGGTCCGGTTCGTCTGCCCGCCGTGCCCCCAGCAGCTCAACCCTGCGGCCAAGCCCTTGACCAGGAAGTCAGGACGTTACGAAGCAATTTCCAGGTCTGGCAAGACGCAAGCTAAGAAAATGTGAAAAACCTGCCGTTATGAACATCTAGAAATGCTGGGAAAACACGTTTTAAAACCATGTGTGGCTAAGCTGGGGACGGAGCCAGGTAAGGGCCCGGGTGCCGGAAACAGAAAGGATCGGAAGTCACGGCGAGCAGGAGAGGGCTAACGGGGCTGCCGTGGGCACGCGGGGGCAGGCGGGGGCACCGCGGGAGGACAGGAGCCGCCACCCCGCGGTGCGGGGGAACGCGGACGTCCGCCTGGCGCTGGGGCCCCGACGGCTTCTCCAGCTCCGCGTGCAAGTGTGAAACAGAGCGAGCGCCTGCAGCCCACGAGGAAACCCGCCAGCCTCTGGGTCGAACAGAGCAAACGGCCGCCCTGTCACATGTCAGGCGTCACTTCCGGACCAAGGTTCACGCTGGCGCAGCATCCAAGAACTCCTCAGCAAGAGACTAACGGGATATTTGCCGCATGCTGGGGACACGTCTGCTCGCGAGCAAAGGAAGCGCGAAGCCGCTCAGGGCAATCGACGGGCCGATGGACACAGGAAGCCACACACGCGGAAACGCTCCACAGCGAGTGAGAGTCAGCAGACACAAAGTAATCAGGACAGTTAGGACTTTAGGACCGACGCAAAATGGAAGAGTGGTCTTTTAAAAGCTGTAAGTACACTTTAAATAAGTAAAGACATTTTAAGTTTTCGGAAATCCAGATAAAAGACGACATTGTGAAAAAAAGGACACAGAAATCTGGAAAGGACACAGAACCAAATAGTACTCCTAGAAATTAAAAACAGTCATTGAAATAAAAACCACAACAGATCAAATAATATGTAAACATAAACAAAGAGAAAACTAGGGAACTGGAAGACAGATCTAAGGGAATCTATCAGCACGCAGCAGGGAGAAACACAAAGACTTAAAATCGTTTGTATCAAACATAGGAAACCAGGGGGCGTCTGGGTGGCTCAGCTGACTAAGCGTCCGACTCTTGCTTTCAACCCAGATCATGATCTCAGGGTTGGGCCCCACACTGGGCTCTGTGCTGACAGCGCTGAGCCTGCTTGGGATTGTCTCTCTCCCCCTCTCACTGCCCCTCCCCTGCTTGTGCTCATGCTCTTTCTCTCTGCCCCCCTCCAAATAAATAAACATTTAAAAATAAAAATGTGAAATCAGAGTTAAAAGGCATGGAGCATAGGAGAAGTTTTAACAACTGTCTGACAAACATTCCGGGAAAGAGAAGGTGGTGGAAAGTCAATAATCAAAATGATAAAGTCTAGAAATGTTTGAGACTGAAAACACAAATCCTCAAATTCAAAGAGCAGCTCCAAATAAGACACAGAGAAATAAATTCACCTTTAAACAGCAAAGCACACCGTACGGAAACTGAAGAACACCAGAAGCAGAGAGAAAGCCCTAGAATGGTTGAGGCAGTGAAGGAGGGAATTGCTGAGAAAAGAATAAAACTGAAAACAGATTTTTCAGGAGTAAAAAGGAACAGACTATTCTGTTATTTAAAGATGTGATTGTACTTTGGACTATCTTTCAGATAAACTGAGGTCTGCTTATAAAATCTATATTGCGTGTGTCCCATGATCAGATGTCCAGAATTATTAGTCCATTTAAAGTTTGGGGAAAAAAAGGAACAAAACCTGGAAGACATAGACACAAAATTCTCGAAATGCTAAGGGAAAAATGACATCGTTTATAATCCTATCACCAGGTAAACTATTATTCAGAAATAAAGATTAAAACTGCAGAGAAGATGAGTTTGTCACTCACATTCCTCGCTGTAGAACACTGAAGACGCTCCTTTAGAGAAAAGAAAGATGGATTAAGAAAAAAATAGTAAACAGTTAATTCTAAATACACACCAACTGTATAAAACCATATTAATGACTATTTTTAGAGCTAAAATGGAAGGGGCTGATGATCAGAGTTAAAACTCCCTAAGCATTACCTGGTATTCTCCAGAGGAGGAGGAGGATGTTAAATAAATTTAGATGTTAACTCAAAAATGTATGTTAGAAAACAATTCATAGAGGGGCACCTGGGGGGCTCAGTCGGTCAAGTGTCCGACTTCAGCTCAGGTCATGATCTCATGGTTCATGAGTCGAAGCCCCACATCAGGCTCTGTGCTGACAGCTCAGAGCCTGGAGCTGCTTCAGATTCTGTCTCCCCCTCTCTCTGCCTCTCCTTGCTCTCCGTCTCTCTTTCTCTCTCAAAAATAAATAAACATTGAAAAAAAGAAAAAAAGAAAAGAAAATGTATGGACCACCCCTAGTAGAACAGGAAGAAATTATAGAACTTAATGTAGAACTTCTAATGTAGAGAAAACAGAATAAACAATTAATAGAAGGTCAGGAAATCAGGCAAATGAAGAAGCAATGACAAACACAAGTAAAAATCATAAATAGTGACAGAAATATTTCCAAATACATCAAATCACACTAAATGTAAACAAGCTAAATTTATCAGTTAAAAACCTGTGACTCTCATTTGGAACCTTATTTTTCTAATTGCAGCCAAATGCCACCTGAGTGATAGACCTAAACATGTTGTCACAGAAAGGCTGCAAGGATAAGGATGAAATAGGACATTTCACCCGAAACCAAATCAGAATTCAGCTGGCGTCTCTCATAGGCAGAGCAGTACAACAGTTAAAGATCACAGACTCTGGAGCCAAACTGCCCAAATTTAAATCCAAGCTCTTCCACTTACTAGCTGGGGGCCTCGGGCAAGTTACTAGTCCCTCTGTGTCTCAGTTTCCTCAGCTGAAAATGGGGATGATAATAGTATCGACCTCCTATGACTGAGCTATATGTATGACAGTCTGGTACAGAGTAAGCAGTAAGGTTCAAGGTAAGCCAATCCTCCACGCCCACCTCTGGTCACGGAGCAAGGTGAACACTCTGTTAAAACATTTTAACAGTAACAGAGTACAGTGGGGGAGAGATGTAATTGATCATGTAATTGACACATACAGCAGCTAATATGAATTTATTTACAGTAAGTTTAAGGATAAGCCTCAAAACATAAAAACGCATGGAAAAAGTTACAAATGGATATGTCATACGACTGATGTAATTTGAAAAAATACATCGTTCTGCAACTTATATATAAAAAGGAAAGTAGGAAAACATATGTGGAATGAAACATGCCAGGTTTGGGACAGCGGTTTCTTTTGGAGAAAGTCAGACAGGGAAGGAAGATGTGGGGAAAGGCCTAAAATGAGGGTCCGGCATTATGTGCTTCCTTGACACCTGGTGAGACCTGGGGGCCTCGGACAGCCTCCCCATCTGTTCCTGCGGACAAGACCCCCAGCCAGACGGCCCTCCTATCGAGGGGACTGGGCAACGATGCAAACAGGCCAGGCACAGCCTCCCACGGAACCACGGGTCACTCGGCCTCCACAGCCTGTGTGTCCACTCCGCTCCCAAGTCCAAACCCTGTGCGGCCTTGTGTCCTCCTCCCCAGGGCTGTGAACATGTGATAATAAACTGCTGTCAGTTTCATCTGCCCAGCGCCCGGTGTTTGGTGGGTGGCCACCCCACGACCCCAGGAAGGGGAGGGTCTCTCACCACGGGGGCGGGGGGGAGCAGGTGAGGGGCAGGCCTGGCAGGTGGAGCCCGGACTCTCACAGTCCTTCCCTTAAAACACAAAACAACAAGCCCTGAAGCAAAATGACCAGCCGGGAGCCCCTGCTTCCCCTCAGCGGCAGATGGACGCCCCTGAGTTACCTTCTCCCCTTTTACACACTTTAAAAAATACATACTAATTAAAGTACATTTTAAAAACTAGAAAAACAAGGTCCCGCTTAGACCTGTCAAAAACAGAAAAGAAAATTTTTATAAATAAGGCTGTAAAGGCGAGTAAGAAAATTGACAAGATGTACTTTCCCCCCTTCCCCTCCCCACGGTCCTCTGTTAAGCTTCTCAAGGTCCACGTATGAGTGAAAACACAGGATGCCTGTCTTTCTCTGACTAATTTCACTCAGCACAATACTATCCAGGTCCATTGAGGGGGTGGGGGCTGGGGGGAGGGGGAATGGGGGATGGGCGCTGGGGGTTGTAGGTAATCGACCAATCAAATCACGGGAATCTATCCCCAAAACCAAAAGCACACTACATGCTGTATGTTAGCCAACTCGACAGTAGGTTATATATTAAAAATAATGATAGATAGATAGATAGATAGATAGATAGATAGAATAAAAAGAAAGAAAATCGACAAGACAGTGTTTTGTTGATGTTCGTGCTTTGTTGTGTTTGCATTTTTGCGGTGAGAGGCTGTGTGTCCGGTGAGAGGCTGTGTGTCCTGCAGGGAGCCCTGAACGGTTACTTGCTTTAAGATGATTAGATCAGTGCTCTGGTCAAAACACCGATCTATGAGGACAGCCAAGTACGAAAACTTGTCATAAGGTGCCTAGGATCATGATTTGATGGGTAAGTCCGCGGAGAGGGGACAGCAAGAAGCAGACCCGGTGTAGGAAGGAGCCAGCAGGAGGGCAGCCTCTTGGGTCAATGAGAAGACAACGGTTTATTCAGGAAAACATAAACGTGTCCCTGTTAGGTATTATTGGACTAACTGGCCGGCTCTCAGTCCGCGGCGTATACAAATGGACGTTACGGATGAAATGCAAAGAAGGAAAGGTTGTCCGGATTCGGATAGCGGAGGTCGTGTGAGCGTCTCCCGTGCAAGATTCCAGAAGCTCAAATCACGAACAAGACTGATCTGCCCAGATAATTGGAAACGACTTACTTACAACGCCAATAAACGTCATAAAAATGAAAAACACTGGAATGCAGAGGCTTTTTGTGTCCAAAAGAGAAAACAGTTCACAAAGAAAGAAAGGCAAATAATGCGCATCATCGTGAATAAAGCAAACTAAAACAGCGGTCTGCTTGACTACTTTCTAATTTATAAATCTAAAGAAAGGAATTAAAATGACATTTTCTTTATGAGGCAGAGAAGCACTATAATAAATGGGCTTTTTGCCTGCTGGATGGGTGTGGGTCAGGGGGCCCACACCACAGTCGGGGCGCCCGGGCGCCTCAGTCGGTTGGGCCTCTGACTTTGGCTCAGGCCATGATCTCACGGTCCATGAGTTTGAGCCCCGCGTCAGGCTCTGCTCGGACAGTGTGGAGCCTGGAGCCTGCTGGGGATTCTCTCTCTCTCTGCCCCTCCCCTGCGCTCCCTCTCTCTCAAAATAAATAAATAAACAAAATAAACAGAAGGCTCGTACCACTACATGTGTGGGGGACGTGGGAGAGCAGGCCCCCCATGGTTCCAGAGGCACACGTCTGAGCGACTGCTATTATAAGAAGTAATCAGCAGTAACCTTTAAAATAAAACTTAAAACCTAAAATGAAAATATACCTATTTTTAAATGAAACAAATCCACACTTCCAAGTCTTTCTCCAGAGGCAATAATCAAATATCTGTAAAAAATGCTACAAATACAGTCTCTTCCATGCTGCTCAGAGTAAGAAAATATGGCCAATGTCCTGCGCATCCAACAGCGGGGTGCGGCCCGCAGCACGTCGGGGCGGAGATGCCGCGCAGCCATTAGCAAGCCATGATGCAGATACGTATTTGTTGACACATTGAATGTTAAGGCACATTTGTAAGTAACAAAGCTACCAGATGGCAAGTGGTAACGTGGTATAAAATGGTCTACACCGCACACCCTCCATGGACCGAAACTAGTAGTAAGTGTCCCTGGCTGGTTTTTTCTTCCTTTGGTTTCAAGTCTGTTATCACTTAAATATTCTGAACTATCTGATTTCCTAATGAGCAAGAAAGAAGCAAGGATTTTCAGGCAGATCCCAGACTGTAAATGGGGGAATAAATTATCACCTCTGATCTCCGGTTTTCTCATCTAGAAAACGAAGGTAGCACTTCCTCCTCCTGGGATCACGAACAGGGTCAAATGAGACCTATTTTTTTCATTCAAAAGATATTTCTTCCGTAACCGGTCTATGCCAGGCACTTTTTTTTTTAGCTGGTAAAAATAGAGCAGCAGACAGAGCAGACAAAGCTAAAACAAGACGACCCTCGTGAGCTTATCTTCTAGGTGGGACAGACAGTAAGCAAAGTAAGTAAAACATACAGTATATGACAGGTAGAATGAGCTGCGGAGAAAAACAGGAGCTCAGAGAGAATGGGGCAGATGGGGGCTGTAATTTTAAATAAGACGGTCAGAGAAGTCTTCAGAGGAAAGACTGCATTTCAGTGAAGTCTCCAAATACGCATGGAAGGAGCCATGTGCCTCCCTTCCTTCCCCGGGGAGGAGGGCAAGCGTCCAAGGCAGAGGGAACAGCAAGTACAAAGGCCCTGGGGCAGAAACATAAACAGCATGTGTGGCCACAGAGGCACGTTATAAAATGTGCTATGCAAAAGAAATATTATGTATTAGCATTCACTCCAAAGTGATTATTTATCAAAATGTCTCCAAAAACAGCTTCCTAATGCTCAGACCTCGCTCGTGTTTCATTTTAGAGTCCAATAATAATAACGTCCCCTCTCTCCGCCTGAAATCGCCCCCAGGGCAGCCTCCTTCCTTTGACCTCCCCGGAAGAGGCGGGGCCCCGGACCAGATGACGCCAAGAGAGTGGAGACGGACAGATGGACAGCACTGGGGGGGGGGGCAGGGAAGCCACAACATTGCGTCCCAGCACAAGACCCCCCTCCCCCCCCAGTTCATTTCCCAGCGAAGCTCCTCCCTCTGACCCTCCCGGCATCTGCTGAGTCCGGCCGGTTTTCCACACTTTAATGTGTGTTAACGGTTTCCGTTCGGCGACAAATCTGAACGCACGCTCCAGATCCTGTGCGCCCCCGGGACAGCGGGGGACGGCCCGAGGCGTCCTGCCCGACCTGCTTTTGCGACGGTGCTGACCTTTCACCGTTGTTTCCCAAACTGGGCTCCACGGAGCCCTTGGTCTCCGCGGTTCGGTTTCAAGGGAGGAGTTTTCGGATTCGAGAAACGCTGACCAAGGTGAAGACCCGCGCGGACCCCCAGGGCGTCGGCTGGGCGGCAGGGGCGGTCGGCAGCTTCCTCCTGCGTCAGCGGCCGGGGCGGGAGGCCTGGGTCCTCGGCGCTGCTCCGCCCTCGCTGGTGAGTCAGGACCCGCCCCGCCCAGCCCGCCAGCCTCGGTGCACAGGCCAGCGAGGGCGACGATCACAGGGACTGTGTGACCTTAACACGGCCTCCCCGCGCCGGGACCCTGAAGCGCGTCCGAGAATCCCGCAGACGCGGACGGCCACGCCGCCCCG
>NC_043708.1:139125357-139129569 GCF_006229205.1 Suricata suricatta
CGGGGCCCCGAGACAAGGCAGCACCCCCCACCACGGTGCTCCTCACACCAGGGCCGCCCCGGGCCCGCGCCGGGGACCCTGGGAAAGGGCAGGCAGCCCGCCCAGGACCGGTGGACGGCTCCTCTGTCCGGGGTCCTCCGACCGGACACGCCCGGCTGCGCCAACACGCCTTCCCGCCCGTCGCTCAAGCTCGGGTCCCCGCTGGGGCAAGTGGCAACAGCGCTCCTAAGATGTGGGGTAAACGGAGGCCCGGACACTCGGGCTGGGCAGCCCTGGGCAGAGCCTGGGAATCTGCCTTCGGGAAGACCCCCCCGAGAGGCTCTGGGGTGGCTGACGGCCGGGGCGAGTCTGGACCAGTCACATCTCGGTGCCGATGGCCGACCTCCCGACAGGCCCCTGTGGGTGGCAAGCCGAGCGTCCCTGTCCCTGCGCGGAGCACAGGCCCCTCAGCCCAGACCTGGTCCTCGGTCCTGCAGGGTCAGGCCTTCCGTGCCGCTGCAGAGTGACCTGTGAGTCATCCGGACGCCACCCCGCTCCCTCCCCTGACAGCGCCCGGAGCCACCAGCGTGTGCCAGACGCTGTGCGAGTCACCTGCGGGGGCTCCCAGCTCCGAGGGCGAGACAGGCCGGCAGGCGGGCTGGGAGCACAGCCCAGGGAGCACTCCGGGGGCGACAGGGGCAGCGAGGGCGCGTCTACAGCCCGCTGCCCAGAGCCGGTCGTATCTGCGTCCACCCAGCACACTCTCTGCCCACCCACAGCCCCCACGCCCACGCGCTGCCCGGCACCCACAGGGAGGAACTGCTTCCTGGCCTCCTCAGCCCCTGGCCTCTGGGGGCAGGGGTCTCCCGACCACGGACCCCCTGCAGGCCCCCATGACGGCGGGCGCCCCTCGCACTCCAGGCCCTCGCCGACCCCACTGGTCTGCTGACCTGCGGGTTTGTTTTCTCAAGTAACTACAACGTTAGCTTCCTGCAGAAAACTCTTTGCTCTTGAAATCCCAGCGCCTCCTCGTGCTGATCACTGCACACGAGCCACCGAAGGCCACGGCTGCTCCCCAGAAGAGAACGGAACGGCAGGCAGAAAGGGCCCGGCAACGGGACGCACACTGAGGAAGGCTCAGGGCAGGGGGGTGGGGTGGAGGGCTCAGCGCTGCCCCCCCCCCAAGGGCCACACCAGGGGACAAGGCTGCCGTGAAAGCTCTCATCCGCTGAGGGCAGTGCCACACGCACACCCAGAGCACACGGTGACAGCCACTCGGTCAGGCCGACCCCCGCGGGCGCAGGTGCACATGCGCGTGGTCTGAACCCCGCCCGGGGGACAGATGGACACATCCTGTGCCACAGCTGGGACACGCTGGCCACTCCGCGCCCCACAGCCTCTCTCAACCCTAATTCCAAGATCACCTGGCTTCTAGTCTCCCTGGTCCGTGAACCCATTTATCAGACTCCCTTCCTTCCCCCTCAACTACCACACCAGCGGTCTGCGGCTCGAGCACCAGGCTTTGGGGGACCACGGGCCCCTCTTTAAAACACGGGCCCAAACGAGCTCTCCAACGGCTACGACGGCGAGCCCTCGGCCCCCAGTCCTGGTCCCAAGGCAGCAACGCGCCCCTCCCGACGGGCTCTGCTCCGGAGCCAGCACTGGTGAAGGTCCGTGTGTGCGGCCCCCGCCAGGCGAGGCAGCCTCTCCGGCAGCGACACCCGGCCCCCAGATGGCAGGGGCTCAAAACACCAACGCGCTCTCTCTCCTCCACATTCCGTGTCGCGGCTGGCCGCGAGGAAAGGTCAGGTGCTCGTGAGATTCACAGCACAGAGTAAGGTCACACATGTTGCCTTCCAAATGCTCAGAGAGCAAACGTGCCTTGTTCCAGAGAGAAGCCTCCCGGTGATTCTCGAACTGTGTTCCGGGGAGCTGTCGGGGGTTCCGGAAGGGGCCTGGGAAGTCAAGCTGTCATGTTCCTCCCCACTCTTTCCTCCATCCCGTATACTTAATGGTCACAGAAGATTTAATTTTAAAGGGGGGGGAGCTGATGATCTGGTCTGATGCTCCCTCATTTCATGCACATGAAAATAAACACGCAGAAAAGTTCAGTAAGTCACCTAGCTCAGAGGACCTGTGAGAAGCACAGCTGAGGCCGGCCGCTATGCTCCTCGGGCTCCAAACTCCACGGCACCAATGTCTTTCTTTTTTAATTTCAACGTACACTGAGACCGCAGGCAAGCTCCGGAAACTAGGATCCACACGGTAGGGGCCAAGCCGATCCGCGGAGCCTCACGAACCCACCAGAGGAATCTGGACCCTCTCCCGGCTGTCTGAGAACGAGCGGGGAGCAGAGCCGGGCCCCTCCTCCTCCGGGGCCCAGACCCCTGTCCTGCAGGCACAGGGCCGAAACTGCGGCACCAGCTTCTGCTTCTCGGTTTGTCTTGTCGGGATGCGAGAAAGGGCGCATTTTGGCAACGCTGCTCGAGGAAAGCCCAGGCCCGGGTGCCGGGCATGGAGACGGGTCAGACATCCCAGGCTCTGTGGGGCATGAATGTTCCAGAGGGAGGTCAGAGGCTTGTAGACGCTGGGAAGCCTCGCCAGTGACGGCCGCAGCCCTCGCCAGGGAAACCGACGTTCTACGTGTGAAACGCAGAGAGAACATTCCACCAGCAAAGAACTCGGTCTTCCAAGTTCTAAGTGCAGGACAACACTTCCTCAGCAAACTCATCAGAAATGCAAATAAACTGATCTATTCTCTCCCTGGCCGCTGATTATTTTCACACGGTCCCAGAGACACACAAACCGCAGACACACACGCCAGAAAACCCAGACTGTACTTACCAGGCACTGAGGATTTTCCCTCCAGGCGCCAGCAAGCTACAAAAGTCTCTAAACGTGCTCTTGCGGCAGATTGGCCCTTGCTCCCGGCCCTGCTGCCCAGTCACGGGGTCTCCCTCCACCGCCCAGGCGCCCCCCTCTCCCCTGCTCTCTTCTTTCAACATGTGCGAACTCTGCAGCAATGGAGGCCCGAGCTCGTTCCTAAAGGCGTGTGTGGCCCCGCCGGCTGGCCTCCACCCACAGAGCAGCTCCAAGCGGAGGGAAGGGCGCCTCGCCACCCCGGGAGGCCTCGGCAGCAGCTTATCTGCTGGAGGAACGGGCGCTGTATGGGCCCCATCGGCCGCCGCCAGCAGCTCTGCACATCAGGCACAAAATGCCAGCAGAGCTGAGCGCTGAGCGAGACGTCGGCCCCCTCCCGGTTACACCCCCCTCCCGCAGGAGAGACGGGGTGGTGCTCTTGAGGCGGACCTCCTGTTTGGGGGGGAGACTCTGGATCCCTGCCTCCCCTTAGGTCCCCGCCACACATGAGCACAACAGCCTAACTGGCCGCCTTCTCCCAGCGAGCCAGGGCTGACGGAGCGCTGTGACAGGCAAGCGACTCAGATGTCACCAGAAGCTCTGGGCCCCCCAGGGAGCACACAGCCTATTGCGCGTCGGGGACTGGATGGCAGGGAGCGCGCTCGCAATGCTCGCTCTGGCAGGGCAGGGGAGCAGGTAGGGAAGAGCAAGTGCACGGACCAGACGGCTTGCAAGCGCCGCTCCCCCTCCCGCGGCCAGGCCCGGCGCCGTCTCCCGGCAGGTGAAGTTGAACATCCGCATCTCCCGGAACGAGGGTCCCATTCCGCCTCAGCGTGGCTGGAAATCTCAATTTACGACCTGGATGCACTGGCCGGCCCACCTGCGGTTTGTCCAGCTTTCCGTCTTACTTTGCGCCCCTGAGGCGTCAGGCTTTCTGCACACACAGCTCGTATATTTAACCCTGGAAATATCGCTTTCTACAAGCGGATTTTCAGCCGTGAAAACTTGCCCCAAACTGCACGCACGGTCCCTTCCCCTCGTTCCCTTCCCGGGTCCGGCTCCGCCGGCTTTGACCGAGCCCGGCACCCCCGCCCCCGCCCCAATTCCTCTCCACCGAGCCTGGGGCGCAGCGCTGAGGCCCGCAGGGCTCGGAGCGCGCAGAGGCCCCCGCGGACACACCTCACCCGGACGGACGGACACACACACACACACACACACACACGCACACGCGCGCGCGCCCCCCACCCCCTGCGTCCCGGACTCCGAAGTTACCTCCCAGGTCCCCGCAGGGCTCCGGCTTCTCTCCGGCGGCGCCGCCGCGCTCGGCCTCCAACGCCGCGCCCGGGGAAGGCTCCGCGCCCCCACCCGCTCTCC
>NC_043708.1:139129669-139146955 GCF_006229205.1 Suricata suricatta
CCGGGGACGGAGGGGCGGGCCCGGGGAGGGGCGCGGCCGGAGGCTGCGGCGGCAGGAGCCGGCGTGGGGAGGCGCAGCCGGAGCTGGGGACCGCGACGTCGCTGGGTCCCTGGTCGCGCCGGCGGAGAGCGAGCGGAGGCTGCGCGCTGGAGGCGGCGGGGCGGCGGGAGCAGCCAGCGGGGTTCGCGTCTCCCCGGCTCCCCTGAGCTGAAGGTGACCGCCCCCCCTCCTGGGGCCGAGCCGGGGTGAGCAGAGTCCTCGCCCCTCCTCTGGGAACACCGGGCCCGCCCGCCTGGCCTCCGAGTCCGCAGTCTTTGGCGAGGCCGCGGCGAAGCGGTCCCTCCGCTCGTTGATTTTCCCTCTTGGCCGGCCTCGGCTTAATTGGTACCCAGATTGGAGACTGGAGGTCATGTGACCCACACACACACACACACACACACACACACACACACACACACACACACGCCCGCCCAACGAAACCTGGGTGGGTTTGCAAAAGTCAAATTGGAAACATCAATCAGCAGGGGCAGCCTGTGGCAAGTCGCCCCGTGCGTCGCAGTGGGGCTGAGACGCGGCAGCGCCTCCGGTGCCACCATCTCTTCAGACCTGATCCTGCGGCTGGGGAAGCGAGTTACCAAGCATTCTGGGCCCCCTCGTCCGGAAAAGCACCAAAACAAAAGGAAAAAAAAGTGGTAGCTCCAGACCTTGGGATCCCATTTCAAAAGGAATGCAAACCCCACCTCCAGCCTGGGTACCACCCCCCCCCCCCCCCGCAAGCCTCAGATGGGGGCTCTTCCCGGGCCGCAATCAGCATGCCAGCTTGGCGTTCTGGGCCCGGGACCCCCGGGGGCGGGGACGCATGGATCTCCCTCCCGCTCCGCCTGCATGTGGCTCTCACAACGCTCTAAAAGTGAACCTGTTCATAATAAATGGATACTTTAAATAAGGTCTGATTGGGGGTGGGGGTCCGTGTGGACAGCTTGATTTTCTCAGAGCTCCGTTCTGCTGGGTTTTTATATTTATTTGCCTTTGGTATCTTTCCTCTGAGCAAGTGCAAAGCCTTCTGTGGAGGAGACAAAAGGACTTGACAGCGGCGTAAGATGGAAGTCAAGTCCGTGCAGCTCCTTCCACCTGCTCAGGGACTCAGAACTGTCACTAGTACTGCCTCGGGCCTCTTGTCCAAAATTGTCTGACAAAGAATGGGGTAATCGCAAAGAGCAAAGGTGTCAGGGCAAGGAGTCTGGTGAAAGCCACGGATCCGGAGATTCTCAGGGACCTCCTAGCCCTTCAAGTTCAGGTGCTTTGAGACCTAAGCAAAATATAGCTGTTTCTCCAAAACACTGAGAACAGCGGCACCGTGTGCAGCCGCGGGGCCAGGCGGCTCTGGGAGGAAACACCCGAACGAGCCCAAATCCGCTTTTTCTCCATCAGTTCGGCAGAGGCAGGTTAGGCGTCTATTTTTTTTCTTCTGAAAAATCCATTTTGAAAACCAATGTCTTAAATTTTAAAAAGGCATAAAATGAACACACAGGTGGTGGCTCTCTGGCCCTAAAATCACTGCATTCCACCCAGTTCACAGTCACAAGGAACGGGCAGACTACCCTTGCCCCTTCCGGTTCGACCCCCGCTAGCGGCCCCAGAGCCCCCCCCCCGCCCCTGCAGACAGCACAGGTGGGGTCGGACCTCAGCCGGCGCCGCCCCCACCCCGGCCCCCACCAGCCGGAGCCCGCCCCTCAGGCTCACCACTCTCTCTGCACCACCACTGGGTCAGAATGCTACCAGGTCATTCCCACCCTTTGTCCATGGACCCAAAGCATAAAAGCTTGGGAGAAATGGTGGAAATGCATGCATTATATGCCCAGGATAAGTTACGATTTAAAAAAATTATTTTTTGGTGCGGGGAACAGGAAGAGACGGGATGAGATGGGGGGCAGGGCACCAGACCATGAGAGCAGGAGTGGAATCCGCATCCAGAAACCATGCGGCTTTCAGCACCCCCCCAGACCCCCATGCTGTCACCTCATACCACAACTCGTAAACAGGTGGGCCCCAATCCGGAGTAAGCGGGCAGCGGTGAGGCTGGGATCTGGAGATGTGAGTGTGGACGTCTGGGCCAGGCTATGACCCACCGGTGTGGACGCGGACAGAGCCCGGCTTGTCCATGCCCCTCAGCACCGGGAATGTCGGGTTTTACTTCAGTGTGATGTTTGGGCTCAAAACATGGATGGTTCCCACCGTACAGAATTTGAACTTGATTATGAAACCCTAATAAATCTACGGCGATCCATGTGACCCGGTGTGAGCGGAGCATCCCACCCAGGGAAATACAGCTCGGCAGCCCCAAGAAATCTGTCCTTAATCCGATCCTTTATCTCAATTTCTCAGGACAGCGTCTTCCTCTCTCTTCACTACTCATCTCAGTTTTTCAGAGCCTCTCTCGCCCACACACCCCCCATCTCTCTCCTGGACCCCCATCTCTCTCCCAGACTCTCTGCATCCCTCTCAATTCCCCCATGTCCCTCCCAGCCCCCATATCTTCCTGTAGGAAACACATTCTTCCTGTCCTGTCCCTTCCCCCGCTGTCATTAGATCTCTGTATTTGCTGTCCTTCCTCCCGAGGGAAAGGGCGACCTGGTCAGAACCAGACTTCCCTCGGTGACAGAGCTACGGAGAGGCCCGGGGACACGCACGCAAGAACACTTTAGGGTCCATAGGAACTAGGTCTCCTCTGGGCACGTTTTAAAAGGCTCCCCTGAGTCTTACCTGAGTCTTAGGAAAGGCCCTGGATGTGGGAGCGGCAGACAGTCCCCTACTGAGGGTCCAAGGTCACCTGACATGGCTTCCCACCCTGCTGAGCTCAGTCCCCCCCTCTAGAATTGGGCAGGATCCTTTGAGGGGTCACTGTGAAGCCCGAGTAAGTGCAAAGTGCAAGTCTCGTGATAGGCAGGTGTTTGTGGCTTTTAAGATGACGAGAGAGAGAGAGAGAGAGAGAGAGAGAGAGAGAGAGAGAGAGAGAGAGGAGAGAGAGAGACAGAGGGAGAGAGAGAGGAAGGGAGGGGGGAGAGAGGAAGAGGGAGGGACAGAGGAAAGAAGGATGAGGGGGGGAGGGAGTGAGGGAGGAAGGAAGGAGAGAGGGGGGAAGAGGAGGGGAAGGAGGAAGAAAAGGAAAGGAGGGAAGAGGAAATGGAGAGGAGGGAAGAGGGAAAGGGAGGGAGAAGAGGGAGGGAGGGGGAGGGAGGGGAGGGTGAGAAAGTTGGTAGGGGAAGGGAGGGGGGGAGGGAGGGCAGACATCCATCTTGGGCATCTTGGCAAAAGCCTAAGGCACCGATGAGCAAGGAGTTGAGGCACGGGGAAGCCATCCCTGCCCCCTGCCCGGCTACAAGTCCCGGCTGCATCTGCCTTCCTGGAGGAGGGGTGGCTTGGCGGGCCTGACAAGATGGCGGCACCACGTACCCCAGTTTTGTCTCTGCCGGTACAGCTCGCACCCGATTGCCCTGACCTTGGGCCTTCCTGGATCAACCCCCCTGCACTCGCTTGTCCTGGGTCACCTCGAGGGCTTCCGGAGACGCACATCAGCAGAAATAAATGTCTGAGATCATTCCAGACATTGGTTTCCAACCTGTAGAAGAGTGGCCTCGCCCCCTACTGGCCAAGGAAGCCTTTGTGACGCTGTCCCCTCCCAGAGGGCTCTGGGCAGTGGCAGGGATTTGGGTACAGTGACAGGCGCTGAGGACGTGGGTGGGGGTGCGGCCGCTGTGAACGGGGCGGGTCTGACACGAGAACTGAGGTCTCGTGGGTCCTGGCTCAGCGCCCCCAGACCGCGGCCGTCCACACTCCCGGAATCACTGTGTGTGTGGGTGCTGTGAGCCCAGCCGGGCAGGCTGCCTCGGAGCGTCCCAGAGGAGGCCTGCGGTTGGGGGGGGGGGGGGGGGCGTGTCTCCAGAAGGCGGGGCCCCAGGCTGGACCCGCCCGGCTGTGCTTCGACCTTGGATTCAGCTCTTCTGCTCTGCAAGTGGTCCCCTCGCGGCGGACCCACCGGCGTGTCTGGCAGGTGCAGAGGACATTGATCACTTTGTGGCCGCCCCGATTCTGAATTCTTTTATTTTGGAGAAAGCTGCCATCTTGAAACCCCGGTGTCCCCTCTCCCCGCTGGTGGACAGGGAGGGGCCCTGGGCGGAGTTCGGGCGCAGCCTGAGCCGCCTCGGTCTGGAGCACAGGAGGGGATTTGTGAGACAGGGAGGGGTCCTTGCAAACAGTGCGCAGCGTGAACCTCCTCCGCGTGTAAACGCAAAGCCGGGCGGCCTGCAGAACACGGCTGTGACTCCACGGGACCCCACCAGGCGGCTCCGGCCGCGCGGCGCTAACCCCACAACACGCACCTGGCGCTGGGCAGTGCGGGTTTGGTTCACGGGGTCGTTTTCTTGCCGAGGCCGGACAGACGGGAGGACCGAGCCACAGCCTGTCACTGCAATGACCTCGCCCAGGCCCTCCAGGGAGCGGGCCTTCTCTCTTGCTGAAGGAACACCGTCCTGGCTACCCTGAGCTTCCAGAAGGTTCCCCATGGCTCGCCCTGTCTGAGTGCCATCGCCCGCCAGGGCAGGGTGCAAGGAAGCTCAGTGGAAACGATTTATTCCGGAAGGTCATTTACGCTGCCCTGACGCCGGCCTTGCGGCGTGGGCTGTCTGTGGTCACCGACAGGCCGGCCCCTCACTCTGAGATGCCAGTAGCTCCCTGGAGTTATCTGGATCCCTGAGATCAGCTAAAATATTTTTAGGGTTGGCAAAGAGGCCTGCCTGCCGGTTTCCACTCTCCTTTCTCCAGTCAGGGACGCCGGGCTCCTGGATGGCCTGAATCGTCCAGAATTCTCTACCAGCTAAGCAGAAGACAGCTTCGTTAGCCCCGGATCGCAGGGAGGAATGCACCTGTTTATTCCATGACAAGGCCAAGTGCCACGATGCGCCAGCCCCCGGTCGGCCGTGTGTGAAAGCAGAGACCTCACCAAGCGCTGATGCACATTAAGAACCTACCGCACGTGGGGCCGGGCAACTACCCTGAGGCTGACGTGACCGAAGCGGTTCCCATTTCACAGACGGGGAAGCAGGGAGCAGAAAGGCCTCGCTACTCCTCCAGGACCACCTCGCTGGTGAGAGCGGGAGCAGGGAGCCGGTGGCCCCGTCGGGGGGTCTTGACGCTGCAGAGAGGGGTGGCGGTGGGCTCCAGAAGTCTCAGGGTCCAGGGGAGGGACAGGCACCCAGAACGTCCTTACAGCTCAGGCGGGTCACCGAGTCCAGAATGGCACAGGGACACTGGGAAGGCGAGGCCATTGGAGGGTCCCAGCAGTGTCACTCCGTTTGCTGCCAAGTAAATTGCTTATTTGTTTTGAGTAAATAATACACACAATGGCACAAAATTTTACAACATCCTAAAGAGCCCATCCGGCACCCTGTCTGATCCTCCTCCAGTGACGGCACAAGGAGCAGCGGGTCGGCGTTTCTCTTTGCGACGTCCGGCACACGTTCTTACACACGACGGCCTCCACCGCCACGCGCTAGTTCGGAGACCACGCGAGCCCACGTCTGTGCGGCCGCCTCACCCCTCCTCCGGCTGAACGTCCGCCTGCGGCTCGCCAGGCCTGCGCGGCCGGCCGGGTCTTCCTGCGGCTGCGGGGCGACCCGTCGCAAGGACCACCCTCGTGTGTGTCAGGAGCGCCCGCGGGTGGACGCGCACGGAGCCGCCAAGGTTTTCCGTGCGATTCGACACAATCACGAATGACCTCTTGTAGGAAGACCCGTCAACGTAGAACCAAAGAGTCAGAATGCATCTGTAACGGTAACGGAGTGATATTAAAAATTTACCCTCCGGGCGCCCGGGGGGCTCAGTCAGCTAAGTGCCCAGCGCTTGTTTTCACCTCAGGTCCCGATCTGGCAGTTGCAGGAGTTCAAGCCCCGCGTCAGGCTCTGCGGACAATGCTGACAGTACCGGGCCTGCTTGGGGCGCGCTCTCCTCTCTCTCTCTCTCCGTCCCTCCTTCCCTTTCTCTCTGCCCCTCCCCTACTCATGCTATCTCTGTATCGCTCAAAATAAATAAGCTTTAAAGAACATTTGCCCTCCACTGAGGTTCTACCAACGCACACTCCCACCCGGTCAGAAGGCGCCGTCTGCATGACTTCCATGTCTCGGACAATGTGACGTTTTCCCTGCGGGCTGACAGTTTCTTTTTTCCAGTCTCTGTTTGCGGGACAGAGTTCAGTATATTCCAGTTCCTCACCGTCTCCCCGTGCTTGGCGCTCCTGCCCCCCACCCCCCGCGACAGCCACTGGCCGGAGCGCTCTCGGCGACAACACGCCTCTGTCCGGTCTCCCCCTCCTCGGCCCCTGCAGCAAGCGACGCGCCGAGAACGCCGACCCCGGAGTGCTTGGGGCGGAGATGCTCAGGTTTCACCCCTTTGCTGTGGGTGGGATGGTTTGGCCGTTTTTGCAAACTTGACTTTCTCTTCAGGACTGTGTGGCCCGGCCAGCGCGCACGCGTGTGAGCCGCTCGCGCAGAGCTACAGGACGCCACGTGCGGCTCTGCTTCAGCGTCACCTCGCGTCGTGCTCCGTGTAGGGCACGCTGGGTCTCTATGGGCCTGTGGGGTCTTTGCGTCCGGGGGGGGGGGGGGGGACGAGATTGAGACCATTTTAAAACGTTTCGGTTTCCACAGCCCACCCTGTGACTGTAACGTCCTCGGTAAGTCCCTGTGCCCACGGCACCGCCACTGCACCTGCCGAGGGTCCTCGTCGTCACCTCTTCCTCTGCCAAATACTGGGTTGCTCTACTGCTCCCCTTCACAGGTTTAAACACGTCTCCCCACGGTCCAGAGGCACGACGTTCCTGTGAAAGCTCCCAAACCAAGATGCACTCGCTGCTGACGCGCGTGGGGAGCTGCGCGTTCGCAGGTCCGAAAACCGACCTCCCGCAGCTGCGTCAGTACCTTAGGGCACACGAGACACGCTCACAGACGCGCTCCAAGGCTGGAGGCAGGTGCCCAGCGTGGTTCTGGGGAAGGGGCTGGGGGCCGCTCGCGGCGGGGGACACTCCCCTGTCTCCTCCCTTCCCCTCCCTTCCCTGGTCGGGGCCAGAGAGCGCTCCCCCCTTCCCCCCCTTGTCCCCTGTGTCCCCCCTCCCCTCCAGCTCACCCCATCCCTCCACATCTCCCCCCATCCCCTCCACATCCCTTCCACGTCCCCCCTGCATTCCCTCCGTACCTCCCCGTGTCCACCCCTGCATCCCCTCCACATCCCCCACTGTGTCTCCTCCCCCCACCCCTCTGTGTCCCCCCACGTCCCCTTGCTCCGTCCCACATCCACTCGGAGCTCAGCTGCACACAGCCAGTCCCTCGTCCTGTGGTGGAAAACGTCGCTCACACGCATTGTGTGTCTGTTCCCAGGAGACGCTCCTGGCCTGCGGGTCGCGGCCTCCGCACAGGTCCCCTTTCTCACCCCAGGCCGGTCCCCACGGGGCTCTGGCTCCCAGTGCAATGTGTCTGGATATGTGATGACTTTCCTGGCAGGGGACAGAAATCTCCAAGGATGCCCCCCCAGGCCCATTCTTCCTGTCCCTGTCCCATCACCAACCCCATCCCCGACCCTCGGCTCCAAAACAAGGAGTTTTAGTCCTTGGGGGCCTTCTCCACCCCTGCCCCAAGGTCCCCTCCGTGTCCTCCTGGCTTCCTCAGGGACAGGCCCTGCTGCTGTTGGCTAGGGGCCATCCTAAGAGTAGTCACCCTCCCCACCCCTCCAGCTCAAGGCCGGGAGGTGGGGGCCCTCCCCGGGGGCCACCCTGGGGCCAAGGCTGCAGGGCCAGCAGGTGCGGTGGCCCGGCCTGGGGCCTGGGGTGAGCAGGCCTACATGTGAGGCCGTCGGGTCGCTCACCCCAGGTCTCTGTCCTGCCGCCACCGGGCTCATGCGGCTCCACAGGGGCCCCTCCCACCGCAGCGCAGAGCAGCGGCCTCATGTCTAAACGATTTGGCTTATATTTTTGTCACGCTTCTTTAATTTTCTCCCCAGTGATCTATTTTGATTTTGCCGAATTAAATCACTGGTTTGAGCAAAATGAAAGTTAAAAAAACAAAAACAAAAACCAGCAAACAGCATCCGGTCTTTCACACTGAAGAGTGAGGATCAGAGGCCATGGAGACGCCCAGCCCTCCCGGGGACGCTCCCTGAGGCCGGCGGTGGGTGGGGCCCCGGCGAAGGGTGCAGCCCTGGGGGCGTGAGCAAGGCAAAGAGCCGTGTGGGTATCACCAAGAGGGCACGCGCCAGCCGGACAAGACCGGGGCCACGGGCAGGTTCCCCCAGCAGGACCTGGAGCCGGGGCCAGAGCAGTGGCGGCAGCCAGTGACACAGTAGCTAGTGACAGAGTGGCCGGTGCAGCTGACAGCAGGTGGTGCTGTCCTCGGGACGCTCCTGCCTGTTCTCAGTTACTTCCGCGTGTGGCACCCACAGTGGCTTAAAGGGAGAGTGAAGGGGCCAGCAGAGCAACAGCCAGCCTCTGCCCGCATCAGGGGAGATTAGGGAGCATCAGGTGAGAAAATAAAATATAAAACCATATGGCAGCTCGGTGCCTGGAGGGCTCACGTCATGATCTCAGTGTTCATGAGTTCGAGCCCTGTGTCAGGCTCTGTGCAGACAGCTCAGAGCCTGGAGCCTGCTTCCGATTCTGTGTCTCCCTCTCTCTCTGCCCCTCCCCCTGCTCATGCTCTCTCTCTCTCTCTGTGTCTCAAAAATGAATAAACATTAAAACATTTAAAAATAAAAATATCTAGAAAACCATCCAGCAGACTCCAAAGGTAGTGGCATCATCGCTGTTTGATGAAGCGTGGTGAATGCGTTATTCCCGGTCAGGAGTCTCTGGTGACGCAGGTGCGTACAGGACAGCCGGTCCCCAAGCCCTCGTCAGCGATGCCTGTTTCGGCAGCTCGCTCCTGGCGCGGAGACACCCACAGGAGGTCCAGGGCACGCTCCCGCCCGCTCGTCCTCAGATGTGAGCCGGCTCCAAACTCCCAGGATATTGGCAGGAGACGAGGCCCACAGCCAGGCCCTTCGTTTTGTTTTTTGTTTTCTTAGTTTTTTAATTTATATTTTTGAGAGACAGAGAGAGACAGTGTGAGCAAGGGAGGGTCGGAGAGAGAGGGAGACACAGACTCTGAAGGAGGTTCCAGGGCCCAATGCGGGGCTCGAACCCACGATCCGTGAGATGACTTGAGCCGAAGCCGGACGCTTACCCGACTGAGCCCCCCCGGCGCCCCCCTTCGTTTGTTTTCTTTTGCATTTATTTAGTTAGTTACTTATATTTTCATTATCTGAAAGGAGGAGGATAAAAAAGCACACACAGGAAGCAGGCTTTCCTCCAAGCTCACTGTTTTTTTAAACAAGCTTCTTTTCAAGAACGGTGGCAGAGATGGCAGGCGCAGTGCCCGTGTGCCCGAGACTGGATTCCACCTGCCGTCACCAGCCGGCACTAACACGGCTCACGGGTCGGAAGTATCGACCTTGCGCTGATGCGTTCGCACGAACCCAGGCTTCCGACAGCTTCCGGACTCTGCCGTCGGCACCCGCCCTCGGGATCTGCCCCAGCACCCCGTCACGGTCCCTCGCCGTGTCTCCGTGGGCGGCACAGCTTGGGGGCCACCCCGCACCTGGGAGGCCCCGGCGTTTGAGGCGGGCCAGCAGTCTGTACACCATCCCTCTCTTGGGGGTCGCTGGGTTCTTCCTCATAGATGGGGTTCTGGGGTTTGGGGAGGGCATCAGAGGGAAGTGCCCTTCCCACACATCAGACCGTGGGGACGTGCCATCTGCGTCGCCCATCACCGCCGCTGCTACTATGGTCACCGGCTGAGGTCACGTTTGTCACCTTTCTCCACCGCGAAGTCACCGTGTTCTCCCCCATCTCTGAACCATATTCCTTGGAAGGAAGCCGCCACTTGCTTCCCACACTGAGATCTTCCAAATAACAGACAACTGTCTTTTCTCCCGTGCTCCTTTATTTCCCCAGCATCCGCCGGTGTCACCGTGGACTCCCGAGCCCTTACAGACGCCCAGGGTAAAGGTCCCGCCGCTCCTGGTGCGGCTCGCTGCTCCGGGGCTCCGGCCCCGGCCCCTGGCGCCTCCTTCAGGGGCCCCCAGGCTTCAGCTCACGGATCCGGGGAGCGGCTGTCCCAGGCCACCCAGAGTGACTGGTTACCGCAGCGTCCCGCGGTCCTCCCGTGCCTCACTGACTCCGCCCTCGGACCCATGTCCTGGCCAGCCACGCACGTGCACGTGGGCACACTCACACGCTACCACCGTATGCTGCACCCACACGTGGACATCTGTGCACATACCTGTACCTACACAGACCCACAGATTAGCAACAAAACTACTTGATAGTCAAGCACGTGCTTGCAATGTCCTAACGCCAAGTTTACGCATATCTCACACTCGACCAGATGCCCCAAGAGCTCCCGGGGAGCTGGTCTAATCCTGTAAACGTCTGACGTGCAGTCAGTCTAGCGGCATCCGTTTGCCAGACCGCATTTCTGGGACTCCTGACAGCGCTCCCGCCGCCCCTGATGGTTGACTTGCAACAGAACCGGACTGATGAGCATCTTCCGTGAAAGATAAATAAGACGTAGTTCAGTTGGGTTTCGGATGCTCTCTCTGCTCAAATCTGTTGAGCAAAACATTTACCACGTTTTCACCAGGGCTGCTTTCCAGCGACAAGGCGGACTCTCAGACTCGTGAACTCAGGTAGGTAAAAGTCGCCCTCCCTGGTGGGCCCCCCAGCCCCCAGCCCAGCCCCCACCATACTGGGCCCCCCAGCCGGCACCCCAACAGATGGCCTGTCCCCACGTCACCGCCCCGTCCTAGGAGAGTGAGGACCAGGGTCTACAGCAGAAGAGTCACACCACATCCAAAGCCACAGCCTGGCCAGATGGGTCACCTTAGGACAACTGTCTTCCTTTGTGTGAACACATTGTCTCTTTTGCAGGGGACTGGCTTTGCTCAGATGTTAACTGGCTCCTCCCCATGCCCGGTCCTGCTGGCTCAGGTCTGGCGGCTGACCGGCTGCCTGGAGGAAGGGGACGGCCCCCCGCCCCACAGAATGCACCGTGTCTGCTGGCCGGGCTCAGGGCACCGGGCACAAGTGTCCCCTGACCTCCCAGGGGCTGCCAGCCTTCCCCGCTGAAGAACATTCCTGTGCCCTGGGCAGAGATGGGGACTGTTTGCATGGGGTCAGCCCAGCCGTCAGGCTCCCCCCTGCCCGCGATTCTGGTCCCTCCATTCTGAGCGCCACCCCCCCCCACACACCTGGGTGTCCCTGCCTTCGGAACCTGACGTTCAGGGCCCTTCCCAGATCCTGGGCCAGGAGTGTCCAGGGCTCCTCACGTGGGAGGCGGCACGAAAACCAGTTTAAACCGAAATATTTTCTCTAAATAACATCTCTTTGGGCCTCTTCTCAGCTCTTCTGCGTGACTGTGGGCAAACGGCTTCACGGACAACTGAAGGACGCGAGGTGATCCGTGCGTTCTCTCCGCTGCAAGCCGACGTCTGTCCTTTACGTGCAGCGGCGTGGCCCCGGCCGGCTCCCCGCCACCGCTCCCACGGACAGCCACCGCCCTGCCCTGGGGTCCCGCAGGTGCCCTTGGTTTTACTGTAAAACCTCGCTCACTTGGGTGACACTGATCCGGCACGGTGAAGATTCCAGGGCTGGACCGGAGTTAACCCTCGCGTCCACGGCAAGTGCAGACAACGGTGTCAGCACCGCGGCCAAGCCCGCGTTCCGAACCCTGAGGAAGCGGCCGTTTTTCAAGGCCCTGCCCGCATTTTCCACTCGTCCATTTATACCCACCAGGAGGCAGCCTGTAACCCACAGAAAACCAAACGCCTGGCAGCCGGGACTCCCTCCCGGTGCCCGGGCCGCCTGCCCGCTCCGCAGTGGGAATGAGAGGGTGACGGCGGCTCGGGTCCCGCGGCGGCGCGAGGGGGCTGGTAACCACACTGCTGCGGCCGGTGGAAAGGGGACGCGGGGGGGGGGGGTCTGCACCCTCACGAAGGGGACACAGCCCTTCCGGGTGGCACGTACCGCCCACGGCCAGATGTCATTTCTGCAGGAAGCCCCGCGACTCCGGGGGAGGACGTGTCTTCGGGCCCCAGGACGGCGGGAGCCTAGCGGCGCGGGGGCGGGAAACGCTGCGCCGGAAGAAGGCTCCGCTCACCGGAAGTGAGCGAGCCGCGCGCTCCCGAGCCGGCGGGACTCGCGGGCGATCCTGCCGGAAGGACGCCCTTTCCGACCGTGTTAAGGAGAGCAGGTGCACCGTGTGGACCCACGAACCCTGTGTCTGGAGTGGGCCGAAGAGAAGGGCAGCCCCCGCCAGGAAGCCCGCCAGGAGTGAGCCTGCACCGCGCACACGGCCCTGCGCGGGAGGACGGCCAGGGGAGCCGCCGCGTGGTGCCAGGTGGCTGTCCGCCTGAAGGGACACTTGCAATTTCCTGGAAGACGGCATCTCCCAGGTTCCCCGGGGAAAGGGCTCCCTGTCAGCCGCGTCCAGCCTGGGGCCGAGGGAGTGGGGATGCGGGCGGTGGGGAGAGGTCTGCCCTGCACACTAACCAACCCTCAAACTGCACGAATCTGGGTGTGGACCCTCGTGAGCCAGCAGGCAAACCCAGGACGTCCCCGGCGGCCTGCCCGTCCCTTCGCGCAGGCTGTGGCGGCCCGGGCTGTAGTGCCCGGCTTACCCTCACTTTTCCCAGTTTCTTTTTTTTTTTAATGGTTATTCAGGTTTTTGGGGACGGGGAGGGGGGGCGTGGGAGGCAGAGACACGGGATCCAAAGCAGGCTCCAGGCTCCGAGCAGCCCCCGGGGACAGTCACCAAGCTGGCACGCCGGGAACTTCCGGCCACCGCCAGCCGGCCCTGGCAGGGGGCGCGGACTTTTGGTCATGACGACTGTGTGTCCGTCCCCAGCGAGGCCCCGCCCTCGCAGGTGCGTCAGGAGAGAAACTCACTTGGCGCTGGAAAGCTTGAAACCAGCCGCCAAATTCTAGACTCAGCTGAGACTGTCCAGAGCGACTTAGAAGCAGTCAGGGTAGGAGGCTCCAGAGACGCCTCCCAAAGGCCGTCGTGGGGTCGCCCGAGGCAGCTTCACTGACCGAGGGGCGGTTTCCAGGGTTAAGGGAAGGGGTTTGAAAGGTAGGATGTATTTGCTTCCCTGTGTCCTTCAGCCACTAAAACAAAATTAATCTGAAAGAAGCGAGTTATCATAGGCTGTACATTAAAACTACAAAAAAGGGGGCACCTGGAGGCTTGGTCGATTGAGCATGTGACTTGATTTCAGCTCAGGTCATGATCCCAGGGTCATGGGATGGATCCCTTGTTGGGCTCTGCACTGATCATGAAGCCTGCTTAAGACTCTCTCTCTCTCTCTCCCTCTAAAATAAAACTTTGTTTAAATGTGTAAAACTCAAGGGGCGCCTGGGGGGCTGTCAGTTGAGCATCCGACTTCGGCTCATATCATGATCTCATGGTCTGTGGGTTCAAGCCCCGTGTCGGGCTCTGTGCTGACAGCTCGGAGCCTGGAACCTGCTTCGGATTCTGTGTCTCCCTCTCTCTCTGCTCCTCTCCTGCTCACGCTCCTTTTCCCTCTCTTCAAATATGGACAATAAAACATTAAAAAATGTTTAATGTATAAAATTCTAAGAATAGAATAAAAATAAGAGCTACAAAATTATGCTACATACCACCATCCCAACAGAGAAAACACCTCTGCATGCGGACAAGGATTGGAAGGTGGAAAGCAGAAAATAAACGTCACCGGGTTTTTTTCCCATAGAATTTCATTTACAAGCATGACCTTGCCCCAGGGGGAAGGACAGGACCGGAAGCCAGGCGTGTCCTGCTCCGCCGTGCTGGACTGTGTATTAAATCCCCGGAGCTGTCTGCCGGCCCCGGATTCTCAGCACACAGGCCTATAATGAAAACGTGTGCTTCATGTCTCTTGACCTTGGTAGGGGTCTGTTTCTCCTCAGGCCGGACACGCTGGACGTTAGGCCCGCGGCCGCAAGGAGGGAAAGCCTGGTCTGACGGCACCTGCACTGCCTTGTCGCTGTTTGCGGCCCCACCAAGCGGAGAGTGCACCCAGATCCATCACCCCATCTTCTCCAACCAACCGCGGCGCAAAGCCTTCCCCCCACTGCTGTTGATTCTGGCTCATGACTGTGGAAGAATTCACCCCCGTGGGTAGGAAAATAATAAGTAATTAAATGCATTCCCCAATCACCATGACAAATGTGACCAGGAAACTGCCAATGCCAAGTGGCCCGTGGCCGGCAATCCGCAGGCTCCTTGGTGATTTGATGCCTAGTAAGACACTACTTTGCTGAAGTGACGCAGGGTCTGGTCAAGGCACTGGCCTCCTGGAGGGGCGTCCAGGCCCCCTGCTGAGCTTGTGAACGCAGACCCCGCCCCGCAGTCCGGGCCCCCTGCGCCCGTCTCCCGGTGTCCCTGCCCAGTACCCCCTCTGCTTCCCAGCACCACCCACTTGGTCCCGCCTGGACCCGTCACTCCCCTCCTGACACCTCTGGGATTTCCAGGGACTGCGTGAGGACCCAGCGTGGTGTCTCTGCTGAGTCCCCGTCCTGACCCGAGCGATGCTGAAGATTCGATCTGCGATCTCAGGCTCATGGCTGAGATTTGTGACTTCACTCTCTTACGCTCGCTGCCAGGCTCTGCACTTCACCGTGGATTTGCTGGCGCCCGCCCCCCGCGCGCAGCGCACACCGTGTTCGGTACAGGCCGGCGTCCTCCGCCAGTGCCCCATCCCGTCCAGGCTGACGGCCCTTACTCATCCCTGCACCCAAGCGCCCCCACAGGCGCACAGTAGGTCTTCAGTGTTCATGAGCATGAAGATGACCGCTCCCAGGAGGCCATGCTTGGATCCTGCCAGGACCCCGCCACCCTCGTTCTGTCCCCTGCTCCAAACCATGTCCCATCCAAGCTCGGTGCAAAGTCCCTCCATCTCTGGCATGTCCCCAGTGCACCTGTCACCTGCAGCCTTCTGTCCTCTCCCTCCACGAGGTGCCCGGCCCCACCGCATCAGGGGTCTCGATGCCCCACCCACCCCTCTGCACTAGCTGTTCATGCAGCAGGATTGCTGAAGGGTCCCCACATGCAGGGGAGAGTGCAGAGAGCGAGATCAAAGGCATGCGTACATGTAGGGGTGCCTGGGGGGGGGGCGTGGATTCCATGTCTCCGGGACCCCCGAAGACGCTGAGTCCCGCTGGCTCGTGGGAACAAGTTGTTCCAAGGCTGCGAGCTTGCCTGAAGGGGAGGGCGTCAGTCCTGTGCCCCGCCCCCACCAGCCAGTCCCCTGGCATGCACCCGCCTGGGGACAGGCGGGCCTGAGTAACCCCCAGACGGGACCGCGGGGAGAGAGGCAGTAGCCAGGGCGCTTTTCAGCAGAGGCGGGGTGGGGGCGGGACAGCCCACCCCCAGATGTGCCCAGAACGTTTAGTAACACGAGGTCGGAGCAGCTTGGTGTGTCCAGCCCGGGGCCTGGTCAGACCTGCCAGCTGAGACAGTCCCGACAAGGTTGCAGCAGGCTGTCGCCGCCCCTGGGTGGCATGGGATGGGTGCTGCCCGAGACCCGCCCTCTGTCCTCACCCCAACCAGACCGCCAAGTCCCTGTGAGGAACGGTGCCACGCGACGCCCGTCCAGGGCACGGCCCTGCTCAGTGCACATGCAGGACTCCGCGGGGGCCACACGGGGGCCCTCATGGGGACGGCAGCTTCCCTCTTCAAACCCCGTCCTGGGTCCCTCTCTGGGCGGAGAACTCCAATCAGGCCTCTGAAAGGACCAAAGCTTCTCGGTGCCCTGCTCGGAAAGGCCAGTCCTCCGGGGGGTCCCACAGCCCACCTGGCCTGCTCCACACGCCTACGGGTGAGGCGCAGAACCCGGAGTTCCGCCGCCGACGCGACAATGACGGACTTGCCCGTGAGCCGGGGTCTTCAGCTACAGCCCTTCGCGGAGTCTCAGACTTGTTCACGGAGATAAAAGGATTCGAACGAGGAAATTCAGAGCCGTGAGCAGCCCTGAAAGCTCTCGGCTTGTGCGCTGCGTTCCCATCGGCTGCCCGGCATCTCTGAGGAGGAAGCACCGCTGACGGTGGCCCGCTGGCCGCCCCGCCTGGGAGGACACGGGCTCGGCTGACAGCGCCGAGCTGCCGGGAGCCGTGAGCGTACTGGTCCTCCCTCCTGCTTAGTCTGCCGGCTGGGCGACCCCGGGGGAGCTACCCAACCTCTCTGAGATCGTTGCTGCCTGCACGCATCAATGATGGAGCGGACTACTACCCCGCTGCGAACACCAGCCGTGCTCCGGCCTCACGCCCGAGACGCACACGGAGCACGTTCGGGGTCAGGGTCAGGAAGGCTCACACACAACACCCTGCGTGCCCCGCTCCCGCCAATGCGCTCTGCCTGAAAACTAGGACGCGCTTGTGGAACCGTGACGTGACCCGGAAATGGTAATTCACATCGAATCCCGCACGTACATCGCGCTCTCGAGCTGCGCCGTCTGCGGCCGGGGTGCCGCCATCATGCGGGCACGTCTGTGGGGCCACGCCTCTCACGTGTTCCCCACAGCCCGGACCTCAAAGGCATGCGAACCAGGAAGCATCGTTTCGAGGGTCCCAAGTAGCAAGCACTTCCTGTGGAACGAAGTCGAAGCTCCGCGTGAGCCTGGCGGCGAAGACACGTGTGGCGTGCCGGCTGTCCTTGCGGCGCTCCGTGGCCCTGCGCGCACTCCGGCCGCGTGGAAGATGCCACCACCCGTACCCGCCAGCGGTAGGGCGTGCCCCCCTCTAAGGGACCCAACGGCGCCTTGTCACCCATGAACGGGACATGCCCCCTGTCACTTTGCTCCATTTGCTGTCGGGCTACGGTGCCAGCATCCTGTTTACAAAGTCATGCGGGTGATGCACTAGGGGACAGTGTAAACGCTGTGCCCATTCTGAGCACTCGGAATCTGGGCGAGAAATACAGTAGTACGTGTTGCGTTTGTTCATTTATGGAAGGAAACATATAAGCCTCCTGGATTTATGGGCTCATTTACTTTTAAGCATCTATGTATTGAACGGGCAGGTGGTGCATGTGTGTAAGATGCACGGGGTACAGTGAAAAGTACTAATTCAACTGTGTACGGCTCTTACCCAAGTTCACCTACAACATTCCACAGTGGTCGCCAGCCGCCTAGCTTCTGTGTCCACGTAGCTCC
>NC_043708.1:139147055-139155862 GCF_006229205.1 Suricata suricatta
GACAGAGGGAGCAGGCCTTGAGCATGGGTGGTAAGGCATCTAGACTGAGTCTCTGGGGCGCCGGACCATGAGTGGGGGTGGGGCAGTGTCCTCATCGGGACCCTGTATGGCGCTGCAGGAGGCCCACCCCCTGGTCCCGCCCGCACCAGCCCCCGGTTGCAGCCGTCGCTGCAGAGAAGAGAGGAGTGCACTGGACAATTCTCACAGGTTCCAGAACCCATTCAGGCAGGCGTCTGCGGACTGAGCACCGGGAGCGTCCTGCCCGGGTCGGAGGCGGTCTCACACCCACGTCCACGGGGTCTCCCTTGCTGTAAACCCTTCACCACATGCAGGACGCGGATGGAGGGATTTGGGGCCCTCCTGCGCGTGGCCCCCACAGCCCGCCTTCCCGGCCCTGCTGCCCCGAATCAGGAGCCGCTTCTGGAATCCAGAGGAAAAGAGAGCGACGCGGCAACAGTAAGATGTAAGATATAAAGTCAGAAGGAGAAACACTCAACTCCTGTCCCCATGAGGTGGGGTCTGCGTGGAAGCAGCAGGAACGAGGGGGGAGGGGCGGCCTGGCACCCCGCGGACCACCCACCTGTCAGCGACTCCAGAGCCACCGTTTTCTTTAGGAGATGGGGCAAAGCAAAGACATTCTAAGCATTAAAGACTGACCCACCACACACAGACTCATTAAAGAGCCGTGAAAGGGCGTATTCAGACACAGAGAGCACATGGTAGAGGAGACAACAGTGAACACACGGACAACACGTGTTGGGGAGTCTGACTAAAAACCGCCTTAAATGTCTGATGTTTCCATAGTTTTAAAAGTCAAACCAGAATTCGAAGTAATAACAGCAAAAAGTGGTAGGTGTTCAACAGGACCCTAAATACACGAGTCCCGTTTCCGTGACAGGGGAGGAGAGCGGAAATACGGTTTGCTGGGGTTTGTAAGTGTAATTAAATTTTTAAAAACGGAGAGTAGGCATTAAATGAACAGAAACATCATCTGTAGCCTCCAAATGAAAAGCAACTGAAAAAAAGAACAGAAACAGAAAGCGTTACCAAGCTGATGGAAGGCACAGAAAACGAAGAGAGAAAGAAACGGGAGGTCAGGCAAAGAGAAGCAAGTCCACCTGCATTAGTAACGCGGCCCGGAGCACACGCTTGCGAGTCTGCGACACTGTGTGCAGGACATGTACCAACACGGAAGCCTGCAGGGAAAACGCGCAGTTCGAACCGGGGGTGATACGCAAGCTCATCCCGGTATTTGCCTCTGGGGGGAAGTGAAGGCTGGGCTCATGGACGGATGAGCGCGCATCTCGATTTCCCTGGAATGATTTCTTGCAACGGAGCTCAATCACACGGGCACGGTGTTAAAATCTGAGACAACTGAGGCAGTAAGTGCACAGGCTCACACTGTTCTCTACTCCGGGCTGGAGCATTGCCAGGGAGGTAAACGTCATGGGGGAGAGCACAGGGACTCTTCTGTGCGTGGCCCCACGTCCGCACCTACAGAGAGGCTGCACGTGCAGGCCCCGCGCACGGTTTTCACAGCGAGGGGCGGGGGCTGCGAGCTGCGGGCCTGGGGTCTGAGAACCGCCCCCGCTCCCCGCCACCGGCGCCAGCACACACGCTGCCCGCGAACCCCCGCCCGCCCACCCACCGGAACCAAGCACCCTGACCCTCTCCTGGCCCGCAGACCCCCTGCCCCAGGTAGTTCCACAGGGGCGCTTGGCTGTACCGGCGTGCAGACGGCAGACTGAGCAAGGCGGACCTCCCTCCCCAGTGCAGGCGGGCCTCACCCGGCGGGCGGAGGCCCCAGGAGGACAAGAGGCGGAGGAAGGGCGAATTCGCGCCGCCCCTGCCGACCCGGAGAGCCTGGACCTCAGGCTCCCACCATCCACCATCGGCTCCGGGCTCCAGCCTTCGGTGGGACGAGGGCGGAACAACACCGCGGGGTTCCTGGGCCCCCTGCTGGCAGAGGGCCGCTGGCTGGCCCGGAGCCTGCGTGAGCTGCGTGGGCGCGGACACGGGCCCTGAGCTCACGCCCCTCCGGCACTCCGCATCTAAGGGCAGCGAGCACCCCTTCAGAACTAGACCTACACTCAAGACTGTTAACAAGTTAGAGCAGAAAGAAGGAAAACTAAGATAAAAACAGAGAGGGAGGCAAACCATAAGAGACTCTTAAATACAGAGAACAGACTGCGCGAGGTGATGGAGGGAATGGGCATCAGGAGGGCACTTGTCGGGATGGGCACTGGGTGACTGGGTGTCTATGTAAGTGACGAATCACAGGTTCCGCTCCTGAGACCCGTACCACACTGTAAGTCAACTCACCAGAATTAAGGAAGGAGGGAGGGAGGAAGCAGGAGAGGATGGAAAGCCCCAAAGAACCAAGTGGGGCTCCTCTGTGTCCCCCCCAACCCCCGTCTTCCTCACTTGCTCTTTCTGTATTTAATCTAGGAAATCCCTGTCACGTCTACACGTCTACATGACCAAGTGCAAACCCTACACCGGCTTGAAGCCTTCCCAAATGCCCCCCGGCAGCAGTGAGCTCTTAGAACTTCCTCTACATACATCTTTTTAAATGCCTGACTTTTGGGACACCTGGGGGCTCAGTCGGTTGAGCATTTGACTTCAGCTCAGATCATGATCTTGCAGTTCGTGGGTTCGAGCCCCGTGTCAGGCTCTGTGCTGACAGCTCAAAGCCTGGAGCTGCTTTGGGTTCTGTGTCTACCCCGCCCCCCCACCAAAATAAATAAACATTAAAATGCCTCGCTTTTCATGTGGCTTTGTGTGCACCATCCACACCCTGTGCCCTGAGGGGCGCCGCTCTGGTCCACTCCTCTCCCGCTGGAGCTTGGCCAGGCGCCTGCTCGCAGCAGCCACTCTGATGCACTGCGTCACCGACAAGACCCAGCTCTCCCTCCTTCAAGGACATGACGGGCTATGCCCAGCTTCCTTTCCTAGAATCCATGCTGAGAAATACTAACAGCTTCCAATTCCGGTAACTGCGGACTAGATAATTTGGGCCCAGCCTTCCAGAATTTTGCTAGGAATAGATAGGGACTTCTTTACATGATAAAGAAATTTATGAATAGAAAAGAAAGAAAAGACTACAGAGGACATGATACTTGATGATAAAATACTGAAGTCTACCTTCTGAAATTAGGAAAAAGACAGAATACCCAGTCTCATGGTGTTTCTGGCACATCTGGCTCAGGGCCTAGCCAGCCCAAAACAGTAAGAAAAAGAAAATATATAAAGATTGCAATGGAAAAAATAAAATTCCTATATTTTCAGGTATCACGATTATGCTCATAAAATTTTCAGGAGTACTACAGATAAATTACTAAAACTAATAAGATTAGTAAAAAAAAGATCATAGGAGATAAAATCTATTTTCTTTCCATATGCCAGCAATAAGCAGAAAATGAGTATTTTCAAAAATAATACTTATAACAGCACCAAGAAATAACAAGTTTCTAGAAATACAGAGAATAAAAAATATATGAAACCTATATGGAGAGAGATATAAAACTTCATTGAGGGAAATTTAAGGAGGATTCAAAGAAATAAATGGAAAGGAACGGATCAGAAAGCTCCATATCGGAAAGCTGTTCTTTCTTCCCGAACAACCTTTCGACTCTGTGCCCTCCCCAGGAAAATCCCAGCAGGGCTGTACTGGGTTTAGATTTTCGTTTCTCATCTGGCTGGCTGTTTCCAACGTGCACCTAGAAACCCAAAGGGCCAAGAGCGAGAACACAGGGGAAGGGTCTGCCGGACGTGTCAACGTACAGAGCTTCGTTTATCAAGTCCCCGCGGCCGCCCAGGCACGGGGGCTGCTGGACAACAGCTCCACGGATCTGTAGGAATCTGATCAAGGACCAAGAGGACGCCACCGAGCAGAGGGAGAGGGTGGTCGTCTCAGGAAATGCAGCTGGAACAATCTAATCACATCAGATGCTTATGAAACACGAAAAGCAACAAAAGTGGATCACAGATATAAGAGACAAAATTATAGAGGTTTTAGAGGAAATACCAAGAATCTCTTCCTAACTCTGAGGCACAAAATGTTTGGCTTTTTTTTTTTTAATGCTTATTTATTTTGAGAAATAGACGGAGTGTGAGCAGGGAGGGGCAGAGAGAGAGGGAGACACAGAATCCAAAGCAGCTCCAGGCTCTGAGCTGTTAACACAGAGCCCCACACAGGGCTCGAATCCACAAACTGTGGGATCATGACCTGAGCTAAAGTCGGGGGCTTAACTAACTGAGCCACTCAGGTGCCCCATTTGGCTTTTCTATTTTTTAAATAAACTGTAAGAAATGTTAGTAATAAAGGAAGCCATTGATAAATCAGGCTGCCTTCTAGGGAGTGGAAAGGGGAGGGGAACACGTCTTCCACGGAGGAACACCCGGAGGAACTAATACTCAGAATACATAAAGAACTCCTACAAACAAACAGGAGTGCTCACGGGTAGATGGAGCCACCCGGGGGGAGAGGAAATCCGGAGACACACAGGAGCCCCAACCTGGAAATAACCCACGTGTCCAGCAAACAGTAAAGTGGGTGGATGAATCAGGTGGACTTGTACAAGGGAATACTACGTAGGGACTACACTGATGAATCATTAAAACGTAACATTGAGCAAGAGAAGGTTCTACTTATGTCAAGGTCAGAAACAGCCCGGATGAGCTCCAGGCCCAGGATGCCTGGCAGGTGGCAAACACAGAACCCCAAACACAAGGGGGGGGTGGGGCTGGGTGTGATAATGACACACGAAGTGCTCCCGGCAGCCTTTGGTTTATTTCTTAGCCTGCGGGCTGATAAAGTGGGTTTTTACTCTCCGATATTCAACTGTACATCCGCTGTGTGAGGAAAACCAAGAGGTGGTCCTGGGGTGCGACAGGGTGATTCCGGGGGCCCTGGGGTCGTCCTGGGCTCTTTCACGAACGTGCTCACCCGGCCCTGACCCCCGGCGGAGGCAGGAGGCGTCCTGACAGACGGTCGGCACCGCGAGCTCGGGTCTGAGGCCTTTCTGGGGGCTCGGGCCAGCTCGTCGGCGGCGTCTGCGGACAGCAGTGCGGCTGGTCCCCCGGAGCGCCCTGGGGGGCTCGTCTCTGGAGCTGGCGATACAGCAAGAATGTGCCTCGGGGACGGCGGAGGGTCGTGACCCTGCGGGACTGTGGTGTGGGGCCACTAGTTCCAGGGTGTTCCCGAAGCCAGCCAGGGCTTCCCAACCTACCAGAGGTGTGCCGGGCACGACCCGCAGAGAAGGGGACGACGCCATGCGCACCGCAGGGCGGCGTCTGGCTGGGACACGCGTCCTGACGTTACTGCTTGGCTTTATTTCAGATATTGGCAACGTGTTCTGTAAAACCCAAATAGCAAATATTTAGGGGTTTTCAGCCAACGGGCAATGTCCTCCACTCTTTCAGCTCTGCGTGTTGAAAGGCTGTCTTTTGTACAATAAAAATGTAAAAGCTGTTCTTAACTCGTGGGCTGTCACCCCAAAGGCAGCCAAGCCCACTTCCTACTGCAGTGTATGTTTCCCACAACGAACTGTAAGTCTGTAATCATTGCCACCGTGATGGTTAATTTTGTGTCCATGTGGGGGTGTTTTGGGATGAGTTTAACACTGATATGGCGAACTCTGAGTAAAGCAGATGCCCTCCATAATGCGGGTGGGCCTTGTCCTATCAGTTGAAGGCCTGAAGCAAACGAGATCAGCCTCCCTGAGTACGAGGGACTTCCCCAGCAGACTTCCCTCGGGCTTCCGCTGCACACGCGCTCCCGCGGTCCACACTGCAGATGCACACCAGCCTCCAGCAAAGCAGGTGGCAACTCCTTATGGAAATCTCTCGACACAGATGTGCACCCTGCCGGCCCTGATCCTCTGGAGAAACCCCGACTAACATATTCGGTCCCCGTGGCTTCCATAGACCAGAACCCTAACTCTCACTGTTACTGTGTCTCATAACGGAAGCACTAGGACCTCTCTCTGAGGTCACTCTGAGCTTATCTGAGCCGTCTCCATGATTTCCCACAATCCCTTGTCAGGTAGCACCATTTACCAACATCATTCCGTCCACGACGGAACAGGGGCTTGGAGAGCACAGAGCCTCCCTCTGTCGGAATCCAAAGCCTTCACCCGTCAGCACCATGGGGCCCAGACCCCGGGAGGGAAGTCCGCACAGGAGACAGGAAGCCCGCACAGGAGACAGGAACAGAAAGTCCGCACGAGCGACAGGAAGTCCGCACACGTGACAGGAACAGGAAGTCGGCACACGAGACAGGAAGTCCGCACACGTGACAGGAAGTCCACACATGCAACAGGAAGTCCACACATGCAACAGGAAGTCCGCACAAGCGACAGGAAGTCTGCACACGTGACAGGAAGAGGAAGCCCGCACACGTGACAGGAAGTCCACACACGTGACAGGAACAGGAAGTCTGCACACGAGACAGCGCAGCCAGTGTGGCGGGGGCCCTGCGTCACCGAAGGCAATAGAGGACACGCTTAAAAGAAACAAGTGAATTAAACTTGACTTGGGTTCACTTTCCGCAGCGGAGGCTCCTCCCTTCCGGGCCCCCTCGTCCACCTCTGCGTCACTCGGGTGGCGTGTCTAGAGCATCATCACGTGCCAGGTTCTCCCCACCACCCGTCACCAGCACGCGGTTCACACGGCACCTTCGTCGGCCTGGATTTTCTCACGCCCACCAGGCCTGTCACCAGGGCACGTCAGAGAGCGGTCCCCACCTCTCAGCATGGTAAGGGATGCCCTCCGGGGGCCGCCCCACCCCCTCCAACCTCCTCCCTGCGTGACCGTCTCCCCAGATGCACAGGGCCGCCCCACGGAGAGGACGGAGATTAAGGGCGGCCCTGGGGGCCCACAGCCACGCACACGCCCCCACCCCAGGGAGGTTTCAGGCGATACCCCACGTGCACTGTCACACCTTACTGCCGGGGCCACCAGGCTGTCCCCAGCCCTCCCTGGGAGAGGACCCTGTGCCCCCCCCCGCCAAGCCTGCTCCCTGGGCCCCTTCCCGCGGCTGGTTTTCCTTTGTGTCCTTTGCTGTCACAATCCGTAACAGCGAGTGAAAGGGCTTTGTCCTGTGGGTCCCACTGGTGAGTCCCCGAAGCTGAGGCTGGCCTCGGGGACCTCCCCCTTTGCAGAGCCCTGCGCTTCCTTCCTCCCGCTAAGGCGCCGGGGCCAAATGGCTCTCATCTTTGAAGGCCCTGAAAATATTCTTGAAAATACCTTGGAAACCAGGAACGGATCAGCATGGGTGGGGTGGGGGCTGGCTGGCCCCGGGAGACAGACGGCTGCACCGACACCCCGCCAACAGTGACCCATGGCATGACAGGGGGCCAGGCAGCGGAAAGGGCACCGTGGCGTCTGGCTGTCACCGCTGGGAGATGGGATTCCCAGAGGCCGTGCCCGCACACAGGCCAACCAGCAGTCCGAACAGGCAAATCCCATAAAGTGACCCAACCGGAACGCTTGGTGGCGGTCCCAGCATTGGTGAGGCCCTGGGGCCCATGGGAGGAAAACCGGTCCCTTTGGGGTTGACCTGGGTCAACGAGGAGACACATGAAGGGTCATCTCAAGGAAGTTCGCCGCCTCGGTGTCTGAACACACTAGCCCATAAGCAGGTTGTCCGATTAGGACCTCTCAGGATTAGGGGCAGCGGGACGCCGGGCTGGCAAGGCCCGTGGCAAAGCTGGTTGAAGCTGAGAGCGAAGTTGAAGATGTCAGGGGACATGGGGGAGAAGGATTTCCAGCCCGGGGGCCGGGGTGTCACCTTCCAAGTCAACACAGCTGAGGCCGGGAGGACAGGTGACAGCCAGGTGACAGCACAGGGGAGGCCTGCGGGGGACGGGGCAGCACAGGCACACAGGGGCAGGAGGCGCCCCACCCCCTCGCGCCCTGGGCAGCCGCAGACGACAGCTGGGGGCAGGTGCTGCAGTTGGAGGTCGGGGGGCGCCAGTGCTCCCTAGAGCAGGGGCAGGGGCTGTGGGCACAGCGGGCCAGAGGGTCTGGACCGACCCTGCAGGGACAGCACACAAGCACTTTAAAGAGCAGAACAATCAGGCACCGAAATCGTCACCCTTGAGGTTTCACGAGTGGCCCCAACAAGGCAGGGGCCCATAGGCGTGGCTGTGGCCTCCCTCGTCTGGACTCTCCCTCTCCCGGTGCCAATGACAAAGACCAAACCGGGCCTCCAAGCCTGGGCGTGCAGTGCGGCAGGGCAGGCCCTGTGACATGTGGCGGCCGTCCCAGAGAGCAGGTGCCCAGGGGGCAGGCAGGGGCTCACGGTGCGGGACTTGCCCCCGGGGAGGAATCAAGGCCGTCTGTCCCTCTCGCTCCGGGCTCCCTCCCCATGGCTGCAGAGAACCTTCACCTCCCCTTCACCCCCTTCTGCCCAGCGAGCCTCCTGAGCAGAGTGTGCTGACTGGAGCAGAATGTGAGACACGCACCTCGGCCTCGGCTCTGCCTGCGGGCTCCCTGCCCTGGGTTCGGGGGACCGTGGGCTCTCTGCCCTGGGTTCGGGGGACCGCGGGGCTCCCTGCTTGGGGTTCAGGGGACCGCGGGGCTCCCTGCCCTGGGTTCGGGGGACTGCGGGCTCCCTGCCCGGGGTTCGGGGGACTGCGGCTCCCTGACCTGGGTTCGGGGGACCGCAGGGCTCCCTGCCCTGGGTTCGGGGGACCGCAGGGCTCCCTGCCTGGGCTTTGGGGGACTGCGGGCTCCCTGACCTGGGTTCGGGGGACCGCGGGGCTCCCTGCCCGGGGTTCGGGGGACCGCGGGCCTCCCTGCCC
>NC_043708.1:139155962-139169987 GCF_006229205.1 Suricata suricatta
GGGCTCCCTGCCCTGGGTTCGGGGGACCGCAGGGCTCCCTGCCTGGGCTTTGGGGGACTGCGGGCTCCCTGACCTGGGTTCGGGGGACCGCGGGGCTCCCTGCCCGGGGTTCGGGGGACCGCGGGCCTCCCTGCCCGGAATTCGGGGGACCGCAGGCCTCCCTGCCCTGGGTTCGGGGGGCCCTGTGCTCAAGGTTACACAGCCACCGCTTTCTCCCATGCTGACAGCTCGCCAACACCCAGCCGGCCGGCCCTGGGCGAGCCCTGGGCGAGGGAGCTGCGCCGGCGGAAATCACTCCGTGAGCGTCAAACGTCGGTAAAAGGCTCTGGAAAAAAGATCAAACGAAATACATAAAACTTCCCGAGGAAACTGGACGGAACAGTGAGTCTGCAAAGGGAGAGCATGTTCCTGTGGTATTTGGCGATGAAAAGCAAAAGCTGAGAACTACAGACTTTTCTCTTTGTGAGGGAGATGACTGCTTATGTCTAAAAAGGCAGCTCTCAGGGCGCCTGGCTGGCTCCGTCGGTTAAACGTCCGACGTCAGTTCAGGCGGTGACCTCTTGCTTGGTGAGTTTGAGCCCCGCGTCGGGCTCAATGCCGTCCGTGCAGAAGCCGCTTCCGATCCTCCGTCTCTCTCTGCCCTTCCCCCCCTCTCAAAAATTAATAAACCTTAAAAAATTATAAAAAGGGGGGCGCCGGGGTGGCTCAGTCGGTTAAGCCTCGGCTTCAGCTCAGGTCAGATCTCACGTTCGTGGGTTCGAGCCCCGCATCAGGCTCTGTGCTGACAGCTAGCTCAGAGCCTGGAGCCTGCTTCGGATTCTGTCTCCTCCTCTCTCTGACCCTCCCCCTCTCATGCTCTGTCTCTCTCTGTATCAAAAATAAAATATTTAAAAAAAATTTTTTTTTAATTATACAAAGGGAATTGTAAGAACATGTTCTTTAGGATTTGGAAATTCAGGTATCCTTGACTGGACGTAACAGATCTTCTAATGAATGCACTGGTCTGCGTGATCCTGGATTCGAAGTTCTGTTTTATAGACATTGTCTCTAGAGGTTTAACTTGTCGGCTGAGTGCATGAATTCAGCTCTGTACGTATGCAGACTGTGTTCGGGTCCCCCAGCACCGGTCCCTGAGACCTGCGTCCTGCAGAGGGCCGGGACCAGCCGGGCTCAGTGACTGGCCTCCACGTGGTAACGAGACTTCGCTCTAGGCCCGTAAGGAGCAGGAGAAGCCAGAGAAGGGCCGGTGCGGGGCAGGCACTCCGCACGGGGGTTAAGAGACGTCCACTTCCCGACGCAGCCAGTCCACGTGGGACCGCCTGGGAACAGGTCACATGCCCCCTCCCCCACCTTCCCTCACAACACGAGGTGCTCGCACGCCGCACCTCACCGTGCGCTCTGAGGACCTGTGGTGCAGACGGCGGGCCGTCCGGTCCCTGGAGGTGTCGTTCCCTCCAGTGGAGCCCTGAGGGCCGGCCCCTCCGTCTGCGGGGCCTGCGGGCCACCTTCTGAGGGGGACGCGCCACGGAGGACCCCCTTGTTGGCCATGTCTAGGTGTATCTTCAGGCCAGACAGCGAGCAGTATTTCGGGCTCCCCTGCCCAGCTGTTGACAATCAGACGTCCCTCCTGAGGGACAGCCCCTGAGAACCGAAGGCGGGTCCCCTCCCAAGGCTCCAGGGTAAGCCACTCTTCCACTACGTGTGTGGCCCAGTGGCCTCGGCGGCCCAGCGCCGACGTGGCCAGGACGCTTTCCGAGCTCCTGGGGGCCTTCTACGGCATCAGCAGAAACCTCTGGCCGTCGTTCGGATGTGAGGTGCCTCCTTCAAGAGGGGAGTTAAAGCCTGTTTAACATCATCTCATGAAACATTTACTCCAATTAGAGTCTGACATCCCCTTATTCTCTGTCATAAAATGTTTAATATTCTTCTTTCTCCTCTTGACGAAAAACAGTCTAACAAGTTGTCAGACTGGCGCGCTTCCACACTTTAATTAAGTACATGGGAGAAATTTGATTATGGATCTAACACAATTATTACTCCTGTTTCTTATACACGATTCCTATTTAATTATCTCGAAAAGACAGATGCCCGTGTTCAATACACAAGTCTATACCCATTTCCCAAAGACCACGCTTCACACACCCAGCTCCAGACATAACAGCATTTGAAGGACACTTCACTGAATACAGAATAGTAGTTATATCAGATGTGTGTCCCTGGGCCATTGACAGATTTTAGTAACATATCCTACAAGATGTGCTCTGAGTTATTTCTTAATGGCTCTTTTAAAAATAATATTCCTTAGGGGCGCCTGGGTGGCCAATGGGTCGAGCATCCAACTTCAGTTCAGGTCATGATCTCAGGGTTCATGGGTTTGAGCCCCGTGTCGGGCTCTGTGCTGACAGCTCAGAGCCTGGAGCTGCTTCAGATCCTGTGTCTTCCTCCTCCTCTGCCCCTCCCCTGCTCATGCTCTGTCTCTCAGCAATAAATAAATGCTTAAAAAATTTTTAATGCTGTTCTTTAAAACACATGGAAAATAAAGTCGGTTCTTTCTAATTTTATTAAAGAAGGAAAGACAGCGTGATGTGGGGGCCCGGTCCGCCGGCACTGGCTCTGCTCACTGGGTCCCAGGGCAGATGTTCCCCATCCCCTTGATGAGTTAAATGGGGAGCTCCAAGGGCTTGCCCAGAATAACAAGGTTCATAAAGCAGGCAAAGCGATAAAAACATTTTAAAGAACATAATATTGTATCGAAAAAGTTATGCTAAAACTGACACTGATGGGGCGCCCGGGGGGCTCAGTCAGTTGAGCATCAGACCCTTAATTTCGGCTCAGGGCATGATCCCAGGGGTCGTGGGATGGAGCCTGCCTGGGAGTCCCTCTCCCTCTCTCTCTGCCCCTTCCCTACTTCTGCTCTCTTCTTACAAAATAAGTAAATGAGCTTAAAATAAAGGAAAAGCAGCTGGCACTGAAATGTCCTGACAAGACGAGGGGCTGCGAGTGGAGAGGCAGTGGGCACCACAAGCAGCCACTGTATACGTGTCACCGAGGGTCCGGCTGGTTTAAATAAGGAGTAACTTCCAGGAGTGGGTGACATGCACGTGCACAGGCGGCGGCTCAGTGACCCCGACCGCAGGAGGGCCCAACGAGCGGGTCAGCGGGTTCGGAATGGAAACGGAAAGGTGGCTACAGTGGCATGGGCGCCCCGGGGGGCCCTGCCACCTACCGGACTGAGTGACGGTTCTGCAGGGGGGGCTCTGTTTCCACCCACGTACTTCTGAGAACACGCTTTCTCAGCATTTGCATCTGGAGGATGGAAAACAGACACAGGCGAGGTGCTAAATCATGTCACATGTCGGCAACAAGTAAAATCCATCAGTGGGTTATGATACCGTTTTTCAAAAGCCATCCATCACATTAAAAGATGTGTCTTCCACAAACTTTGCTTTGGGTCTCGTATTCTGTGTGGATGTCTGCCTGCCAAAGAGTGTGCCCGCGGGCCCCGTCCCACGGCCCGGAGCTGTCCCCTCCCGAGAGGCACGGCTCACCGGTGACCGTGCCCAGAGTGGCCATCAGCAGGAAGTGAGGGGTCATGGCTCCCGTCACTTCCAGGCCAAGGCCGTGAGGAGGGGCGGTCTCTCCCCTGCTCTCCTGTCCATGTCCCTGGCGGGTTCTGCTAAGATGACGCGGCCCGTGCAGGACACAGAAGCCTCTGGACAGACAGAAGCGCGAGTCCCCGAATCGCCAGGCAGAGCGCCGCTCGCCTGAGACAGGGCAGGGGGTACAAGACAGACTTCCGTCGTTGGGGCCGCGGGAACCGGGGGTTTGCTCAAGCCGCCATCATCTGCGACAACACGATATTTAATCATTATTTATCATACTCATGATACACACTGCAAGACGGAATCATTTATCATACTCAAAATACATGTGTTACTTTTTTAAATGTGTGTTAATAACGAATTATATTGGTAACTCGGTCCAGAAGAGACTTCTAGCGCTTACAGCCTTCTGGTCATGGGAAATGATTTAAAACTTCAATTTTCATTTATATTCATAATCTTCTACGCTATGGAGAATTTGGCTGGAGTGACAATAAATATGAAAATGTACTGTATTAGGCGAAAACTGTGCACGGGAAGGGAACCAGCAAAATGGATTCAGGAGTGAAAGGGATGATATGAACTATCCTGAGGGGAAAAACAGTTGGCTTGCCTTGGGTTCCTACCAGACTTCTCTACAGCTTCCTTAAAATTGTTCGATACTTGAAAACCCTATGTACTTAGTAGATACACAAAATGTTATGACAGCACAAATTCGTAAGTGGGGATCTGTGTCTGGAGCTGGAAGTCTTCACAATTATCGCTACACACACATTTATTGATCACCCTAGGTATGCATGGATCTGCATCAGAGGCACTGCAAAGGCGCTCAGGCACACCCACCCTCTCTCTCTTCCTCTCTCTCCTCCTGTCTCTCTTTCTTCTTCTCTCGCTTCCTCCCCCTCCCCCCCCACACACAAAGCTTAGAGTTTGCTATTTTGTTTTATCTTCTTAAGTTTTTGCAGATCTATCAAGACAAAAATTGTATATAATTAGGTCATACAACACGATCGTTTAGGTGTAGGACGTGACGACGTGATGTGTGTGCATTCTGTGACGCGATCACCAAAACCGAGCTAATTAACACACTCCTCGCCGCACGTAGCTGTCATCCGTATGTGCGGTGAGAACAGTCAAGATCTACTCCCTGCAAATTTCACGTATGTCACAGTGTCACTGCCCAGAGTCGCCATCCTGTCCTTTCCGTCCCTAGAACTTAACTCTTCTCATACCCGGAAGTCTGTGCCTGCGGCTGACACCCCCGTCTTCCCCACTCGTGCCCTGGTGACCGCCGTTCCACCCGCTGGCTCAAGACTTTGACTGTTTTAGGTTCCACGTGAGATCAGGCAAACACACTTGGTCTCCCCCTCAGTGGGCTGCCTCTTCATCGTCTCCAAGGTTTCCGTCGCTGTGTGGGCTTAACTTGATATGATCCCACTAGTTTATTTCTGCCTGGGTCGCCGTGTGTGTGGTGTTGTACCCAAAAAATCACCTCCAAGACCAAAGTCAAAGAGCTTTTTCCCTCTGTTTTCTTCCAGGAGCCTCACGGCGTTAGGTCTTATATTTAGGTCTCTCATCCATTGGGAGTCTGTCATTTCGGAAAGTCGGGTGGCCCGTCCCCTCCTCCCAGGAAAGGGGACCCGGGGCAGCAAGCAAGTGGCCCGACTCAGATTGTAAAGAAAGGAGCTGCCTGGTCCAGCTGGACGTTCTGGGCTTCGTCCTGACGGCTGGGACCCGAGTCCCCTCCTCTCCGGTTCTCCCCAAAGTAGCGAAGCCAGTAGCCACCAGGCTCCTCGGCTCACGCAGCGGGCAGGAGGCTGGGAGTCCGGCAGGGCCGGGCGGCTGACCCGAGCTCGGCCAGCTCCGTGAGGCCAGGAGGGGGGACGATAACATGGCAAACCCGGCAAACAGTAACAAAAGGTGCTACAGAAACTGTGCTAAGATTATGGCTGGTATGTAACCGGGTGTCCCAGGCCCTCAGTGAGTGGCCGGAAAATCAGTGCCCTTTCCGAGGCCTCAGGACGGCCTTGGCTCTGTAACGGGGGGGCTGCCTTCGATGGGTCCGGGCTGGTGGGGCCCCTCTGTTCCAGGCGCGCTCTGTGTGCAGCCCTGACAGATTCCCCTCAGGATCCCACTCCAACACATGACTGGGGATGGGACCAAAGCGGAGCAGGGGAGGGGGCACTGGGCACATCACCGTGAGGCTGGAGTTTTACAGAATCTCTTACCCTTGTACGACTTCCTGAAATAGAACATCAAAGTGACCCTAAAATCCATCTCAAAAAGGCTTCTGGGGTGCCGGGTGGCTCAGGGGGGCGAGCTCCTGACTCGCGATCTCAGCGCAGGTCACGATCTTTCAGTTGGAAAGAGGAGCCGTGTTGGGCCCTACTGGACAGTCCGGAGTCGGCCTGGGATTCTCTCTCTCTCCCTCTGCCCCTCCCCCTGCTCACTGGAGCACACACTTTCTCTCTCAAGTGAAAAAAATAAAAAATAAAAGGCTTCTGTCTCTGCTGCTCTGATTTGTCACCCAAGAACCCAAAGTGATCAGACAGAGGGCCCAGATCTCCAGGGCACGGGCTACAGAATCACAGGGTGCGGTAGCTTCACACCTTTTCCTACGGAAATAAGGGTTTACGATCGTGGTTCCCCCAACCTGGACGAGGTAAGCAGAGGATCTACGGTCAGAGGCACCTAGCTGGGCTGGACACCCCCCACCGACGCTAAGGGCCACCAGGTCGTACCCTTTACCGTGGAGGTGGGGCTGGGAGGGGCTCCTTCTAGCGTGGCTGCCGGCACCACATTAAAGCCTGTCCCCTAAGTTCTCCTGATGGTGGCACTTTGGCCTCACCCAGGTCCCCTTTCTTCAAACAGCTTGACCAGAGGCCCCGGGATCAACCCAGCAGAGAGACGTGAAGGCACGGGGAATGCGTGCTATCATCTTGGTGGGCAGAGACAGAACAGAGGCGGGACACTGTGCGACTTGCCGGCCTGTGGGAAGCAGGACCGACGGTTTCACCTCCTCCCTCTGCGAGGCCCAGCGGACCCAGGGTTGCCTCTCACAGGACAGGACCATCCACCAGGCTCCTAACAGGGCCCTGTGATGCTCTGGGCACGAGACATTTTTGCACCACCCCGGAATGCTGAAGGTCAGAACAAGCTCTGTGTGGGCCCGGCACTGTGGGGACAGAGGACTGGCGGCTCAGGGCTGGCTCTGCTCTGAAGGCTTGTGGAGAGGAGACCACGTGTCCGCCTGGTTGTCCCACTCAGTAACCACGGCAGGGCGAAGGCGGGGCCTGTCCACCAGGGGCAGAGGCATCGGTCCGTTTGGAGCCTACCAGATAAATGACGCAGCACTGGTCTGACCCACCTGCTGGTCCATTTGCAGATCAGGCCACACAAGGAGGTCCTCAAAATTGGCCATACTTATTCCAAAAACGGGCGCCTGAGTGGCTCAGTCAGTTAAGTGTCCAACTTTGTCTCAAGTCATGATCTCATGTTTCATGGGTTCAAGCCCCGCATTGGGCTCTGGGCTGACAGCTCAGAGCCTGGAGCCTGTCTTTGGATTCTGTGTCTCCCTCTCTCTCTGCCCTCCCCTGCTCCTGATCTGTCTGTCTGTCTGTCTCTCTCTCTCTCTCTCAAAATAAAATAAAGACATAAAATAAAAAATCTTCCTTTAAAAAAACCCAGAAATATTCCTAAGCCCCAGAATCCTTGTCAATCAGGGGGCTGATGGGGCTGGCAGACGGCGGAAGGCGGTCAGAGACAGAAGAACGTATTTGCATATCGTCACTTTCCATCCTGGCCTCACTCGATTTTCTGTGTGGGTATTTATCCTGATCACTTAGCCTTCAAGCATCTTCCAGCAACACAGCCGGGTCCGCCTTGGGCCCCAAACCAACCACGGAGCCGGTGAAACCACAGCAAACACAGCTCGGGCTCAGAGAGGCTGTCTGGGAGCCGAGTCCGTCCTCACACGGCACTTAATCTTGTGTCCGTCTGCAGCCGTGAGAGGGACAGACGATCACGCAGCTGCGGAGGTGCGGGAAAGTCATCGGAAGACAGGCCTGCGCGCGTTAAGCCGTATTTGTACCCTTTGCAGTTGAGGACAGCTGAACAGCCACAGAAAACAGCCCAAGAGAGAAGCCGAAGAGATTTAAGAAGCCTTGATGGACGGTTCTTGACGAGGCTCCAGACTGGCAAGCCCTCTCCATCCTTTCCCCGAAGAACCTCTGAATAGAAGAGCCAACAGCCCCCACCTCCCCTCAGCTGCACAATGCGTGGTGTAGACGAAACACACGTCCCTCGTGTGGCACCAGGACACCCGGACCCGCTATTTGCAGCACAGGGTCATGGGTGGCTCACGCCTCCACTCTCCCCTCCGCTTGCTCCCCGCTGCTGCGGAGCCGGCCAGAGCTGGGCCATGCGGAGCCCCAGAAAGGGAGATCCAGAAAGCGTGTCTGCTCCTTTCACACGGGTCACACAACCCAGGAGGACGCTCATCCCTCAGGCATGGCTGACCCCTCACTGAGCAAGGCTTGCCCTCAGCCTGGCACAGCAGGGACGCTGATGAGAACGTGCATTCTGAGGGCTGTCCCCCAGCTCGGAACTGACGATCACATCCCAGAGTCAGGGGCGGGGAGGGAAGGGACAGGAGCGCTGCGGGCCTGGAGTGTCCTGGAACGCTCTGGGTGTCCCAGAAGGAACAGGAAGGAACAGAAAGGGTACTTCACTCAATTCAGCATAAGTTATACTCACAAATTCCCCTCCCCCACCTGCCCCCCTCTCCTGGGGTCAGTAAGCCCAGTCCCCGTCACTCCCCTCCCACCTGGGCCCCTGAGGCCACACCCGTCTCCTCCACACCTCACTGTCACCCAGAAAGCCACCAGTCCCCAGCCATCACCGACAGACGGCATTTGATATGGACCTCGGGAGCACGCTGGAGTCTCCTGGATTTGGGTGTAAAATGCATTCGTACATGTCGCCCCATCTTCTGTCCCCACTCAGGGAGCAAAGTGCAAAAACAGCCAGCCTCATTAATCCCCTTAAGAATAGGCATTTGCGGGGATGAGCCAAGATGGCGGAGAGGAAGGGAGCTCTGTAAACTCCGTCTGCCCCATCGATCGAACTGAGGAGGACATTACTCTCACCTGCAAGAGCGGAAGGGAACATACGGACTCCAGAAGGAAGAGAACCTCAAAGATGCCTGAGTGAGTGAGTGCGAACTGGGGAGATTGCAAAACGGGCCAGCCCGAGATGGGCAGGGGAGGCGGGAGCCCCAGCCCAAGACGGGGCAAGCGCGCCAGGAGCCCGAGAGACAAAGGGAAGAGACAGAGAGACTGAACACGCTCATAGTACTGTCTCTGGGGAAGAGATGAAGAACATTTAACCCCGCACGGAGAGAAAAACTCTCACTCCATATATAACTGCTGGGTAGCCCAAATCCCGAACCCGGGTGGCACAAGGGAAAAAACAGCTTCCAGGCCTGCGCCAGCCCTGCAGGGAGTCGGTGGCCTTGGCGGTGGCAGCCCCAGGGACGCACACTTTGGCCGCGGCTGTGGGAGCGGGAGCACACACCTCATTTCCACGGCACATCTCACCTCCAGCATTGGCCATGCGAATCCTGAATCCCGGGTGCCAACAGGGAAAAAACAGCCCTCACCCCTACGCGATCCCGGGAGGGAGTTGGCGGCGGTGGAGGCGGGGGGGGGGGGGAGGGGGGCGCTTTGACTGCAGGAGCGCACAGCTCATTTCCAGCAGCAACACCAAGAGAAACTATTCCCTCCTCCAACGCGATCACAATCCCAGCTGGGGGCTGGGAGTTGGCGGTGCCTGTAAGGGTGTGCACTTCGCCTTCTGGTGTGCACCTGGCCTCAGGCGCCAAGAGAAACTGACCCGTCCCCCTATGCAATCGCTATTGCGGCTGGGGGCTGGGAGTTGGTGGCCATGTCTGTGAGGGCTTGCACCTCACCTCTAGCAGCGGCAGCACAAATCCCTGCCAGCACCTAGAGAAACTGCTCCCTCCCGCTATGAGATCCCAGCTAAGAAGCCAGCCACCAAAGCAAGTACATCTCATCTGTGGTAGCAAAGAAGTGCATGGATTGGATTTTGAAACGAGGCGGGCCTGGAAAATACAACTTGGCTCAGCTGTGGCACAAGGAGATCGGACTCATTAGAGTGCCCTATGGTGCTTAGTTCCATCGGAGCTTGGAGCACCGCCATTCTACTCTCTGCAGCCACCAAGGCAGGGCCTCTGAGAACAGCCACTGAGACCTACTACACCAAACCACGCCTATCCATGAGGGGGAGCTGCTGCTGCTTTTCTTTTTCTTTTCTCTTTTTTCTGTACTTATTTATTATTATTATTACCTATTTTACTTGAAAAAATTTCTTAATTTTTACTCCTTATTTTCCTTTCTCCTGTCTCCCTCTTTTTTTTCCTTTTTTTCTTTATTTTTTTTTCTTTTTCTTTCTTGAAATCCAGATATATTCTCCCATATCTCATCCTTATCTCTCCCCTCAACTGGTCATATACTTTTAGGCTGTCCATTTTCCTTTGTTGTTTCTGCCCCCCTTTATATATTTTTTCTTCTCTTTCTTTCTTCTCTTTTCTCTCCTTTTTCTTTCCTTCCATTCTCTCTTTTAATTTGTTTGATTATTTGATTTGTCTGTGTGTTTGTGTGCTTCTGTTCCCTCTGTGTTTGTCTGTCTGTTTTCCTTCTGAGGGCGGCCCCCAGGAAACAAGCCAAAGTGCACATGACAGCGAGTCCCAAATATCATTGAGTAGGGAAATAAAATATTCAAATGCACAACAAATGAAACTGAGAGACACCATTAAAAGAATATTTCCTGAAACAACAGGCTCTGGACAGTCAATAAGCCTCCTTTAACAGAACAATATCAACAGGTGCACAGTGCACAACGAGCTTTTTAAAACTGACAAGGGACAGAAAACTAGCCAAAATGACAAAACGAAGGAACTCTCCCCTGAAGAATCTCCAGGAAGAAGTCACAGCCACAGAACTGCTCAACACAGACCTAAACAACATCACCAAACAAGAATTTTAAAAACTTGTCATAAAATTAATCGCTGGGGTTGAAAAAGCATCACAGAAGCAACTGAGACAATGACTATGAACTTTGAAAATATGTGACGAGTTAAAAAAAAAAGGCTATAAATGAGGTGAATAATAAAATGGAGGCAGCCACCTCAAGGATTGAAGAGGCAGAGAGAATAATAGGTGAGTTAGAAGATACAGTTATAGCAAAAGAGGAAGCAGAAAAAAGGAGAGAGAAATTGATCCAGGAGCAGGAAAGGAGAATTCAAGACCTGAGTGATACAATCAAATGGAACAACATCCGTATCATAGGAATTCCGAAAGAGGAAGACAGAGAGAAAGGTCCTGAAGGGAAACTAGACCAAATTATAACTGAGAATTTCCCAAATCTGGGGAAAGAAACAGACATTCAAATTCAAGAGGCACAAAGAACCCCCTTAAGACGTAATCTGAATCGACCTTCGCGTTACATATCATAGTAAAACTGGCAAAATATAAAGATAGAGAATTCTAAAAGCAGCTAGGGATAAAAGGGTCCTCAAGTACAAAGGAAAACCTATCAGAGTGGTTACAGACCTATCTAATGAAACGTGGCAGGCCAGGAAGGAATGGCAGGAAATCTTCAATGTGATGAACAGAAAAACATGCAGCCAAGAATCCTTTATCCAGCAAGCCTGTCATTCAAAACAGGAGATAAAGGTGTTCCCAAATAAAAATTGAGAGAATTCATGACCACCAAACCAGCCCTACAGGAAATCCTAAGAGGGACTCTATGAGGGAAATGTTGCAAAGAATACAGGGGCTGGAGACACCACTATAAACATGAATTCTACGGAGACCACAATAACTCTAAACTCACGTTTCAATAATAACACTGAATGTAAATGGACTGAATGCTCCAACCAAACGACACAGGGTAGCAGAATTGATTAAAAAAAAAAAAAAAAGAAAAGAAAAAAGAAAAAAAAAAAACCAAAATCCATCTATTTGCTGTCTACAAGAGACTTGTTTTAGACCTGAAGATACCTTCAGGTTGAAATTAAAGGGATGGAGAAATACCTCACATGACTGGAAGCCAAAAGAAAGGCAGAGTAGCCATACCTATATCAGACAAACTAGACTTTAAAGAAAAGGCAGTAACAAGAGATGAAGAAGGACATTATATAATAATTACAGGGTCTCTCCATCAGGAAGAGCTAACAATTATAAACACCTATGTGCCAAATTCAGGAGCGCCCAAATACATAAAACAATTAATACATACAGACAGAAAATCACTAAAGAAACAATGGACCTGAATGACACATTGGAACAGATGAAATTGATAGATATATTTATAACTCTGCATCCTGAAGTTAGGAAATTCACCTTCTTTTCGAGTGCACATGGCACATTCTCCAAGATAGATCACATACTGGGGCATAAAGCAGCCCTCCATAAGTATAAATGAACAGAGATCATACCATGCACACTTTCAGAACACAATGCTTTGAAACTTGAAATTAACCACAGGAAAAAGTCTGGAAAACCTCCAAAAATGTGGAGGTTAAAAACCACCCTACTAAAGAATGACTGGGCTAAGCAGGCAATTAGAGAAGAAATTTAAAAATATATGGAAACAAATGAAAACGAAAATACAACAATCCAAAATCTCTGGGATGCAGCAAAGGCAGTCCTAAGTGGAAAGTATATTGTTACCCAGGCCTATTTCAACAAACTAGAAAAAGCGCAAATTCAAAGTCTAACAGAGCACCTACTAGAACTAGAAGGGGAGCAGCAAGAGCACCCCAAACCCAGCAGAAGAAAAGAAATAATAAAGATCAGGGCAGAAATAAATATAGAATCCAAAAAAACAGTCAAGCAGATCAATGAAACCAAGAGTTGGTTCTTTCAAAAAATAAACAAAATTGAAAAACCTCTAGCCAGGCTCCTCAGAAAGGAAAGAGAGCACCCAGATAAACAAAATCATGAATGAAAAAGGATCTATTACAACCAATCCCTTAGAAATACAAGAAATCATCAGAGACTACTATGAAAAATTATATGCCAACAAACTGGACAACCTAGAAGAAATGGACAAATTCCTAAAGGCACATGTACTGCCAAAATTCAAATGGGAAGAGATAGCATGAATAGACCGATAACCAGTGAAGAAATCGAATCCGTTATCAAAAATCTCCCAACAAATAAGAACCCAGGGCCAGATGACTTCCCAGGGGAATTCTACCAGACATTTAAGCAGAGCTAATACCCATTCTTCTCAAACTATTCCACAAAATAGAAATAGAAGGAAAACTTCGAAACTCATTCTATGAAGCCAGCATCACCTTGATACCGAAACCAGGCAGAGACTCAGCAAAAAAAGAGAACTACAGACCAATATCTTAATGAATACAGATGCAAAAATACTCAACAAGATATTGGCAAATCGAATTCAACAGCATATTAAAAAATTATCCATCATGATCAAGTGGGATTCATTCCTGGGTTTCAGGGCTGGTTCAATAGTCACAAATCCATCAACGTGATACATCACATCAACAAGAGAAAAGGAAAAAAAACCATATGATTCTGTCGATAGATGCAGAAAAAGCATTTGACAAAACACAGCACCCTTTCTTAATAAAAACCCTTGAGAAAGTCGGAATAGAAGGAACTTACCTAAACATCATAAAAGCAGTTTATGAAAAGCCCAGTTAATATCATCCTCAATGGGGAAAAACTGAGAGTTTTCCCCAAGATCAGGAACACAACAGGGGTGTCCACTCTCACCATTGTTGTTTAACACAGTGCTGGAAGTCTGAGCCTCAGCAATCAGACAACAGAAGGAAATAAAAGGCATCAGAGTCAGCAAAGAAGAAGTCAAACTTTCACTTTTTGCAGATGACATGATACTCTACATGGAAAACCTGGCAGACTCCACCAGAAGCCTTCTAGAACTGATCCATGAATTCAGTAAAGTTGCAGGGTAAAATATCAATGTACAGAAATCAGCTGCATTCCATACAACAATAATGAAGCAGTGGAAAGAGAAATCAAGAAACTGATCCCATTCACGATTGCATGAAAAACCATAAAATACCTAGGAGTAAACCTAACCAAGGATGTAAAAGACCTATATGATGAAAACTATAGAAAACTTATGAAAGAGACTGAAGAAGACACCAAGAAATGGAAAAACATTCCCTGTTCATGGATCAGAAGAATAAACATTGTGAAAATGTCATTACTACCCAAAGCAATCTACATTTTCAATGCAATCCCCATCAAAATTGTACCAACGTTCTTCTCAAAGCTAGAACAAACTATCCTCAAATTCATATGGAACCACAAAAGACCCCAAATAGCCAAAGTAATATTGAAGAAGA
>NC_043708.1:139170087-139179122 GCF_006229205.1 Suricata suricatta
GGGAGAGAGAGGGACGCAAAACTTGAGAGACTACTGAATACTGAAAACGAACTGAGGGTTGAAGGGGAAGGGGGAGGGGCAAAAGAGGTGGTGGTGATGGAGGAGGGCACTTGTGGGGAAGAGCACCAAGTGTTGTATGGAAACCAACTTGACGATAAAGTATTAAAAAAAAAGAATAGGCATTTGTGTGTGGAAGTAGGGTCTACACGGCACATTAGAAGACGTGGTCTCCACTGTTTGAGGGTAACATGTGAGGCACGTTTGAGAGCATCCAGGGGATATCGGTTCAGTTCAATTAGCACCTACCAACAGGCCATCTGCCCCCTCTGGGGTCACTGGCTGGGAAAGCGGGGCATCGGGTGCCTCTCCCATCCCTGTGACTGAGATCTGGTCAATATAGGGCCCATGAGCATGTTCATGGGACAAAGGAGAAGCCCGAAGGGGTGAAGCCAATGCATGTCCACACCAAGCCCAGCACGCAAACACATGCCTGTGAGAACCAGTGGCTCGTGTGCAGAGCCACGGGAGCCACGGGCTGCGCCAACTCAGGAGGGCACCCGTGGGTCCCTCCAGATGCATGGCCTCAGTCTGCAAAGTGCTGACATGTGACATCGAGGAGCACCTGGTGGCAAAGGGACTTTGTCATTCAGTGTCCCCCGAGGAAATAGCACCTGGTATTTCAGGGGTGGGAGGGGATGGGTGGGCAAGGGAGGCTGAGACTGAATCTGTATGGTGGGTGTTGGGGACTGGAATCACCGAGCCCCCACACCGAGCAGTGAAGCTGGGGGTGGGGGGGTCATGGCCCACGCTGGTCCACAGGTTGCCAGGAGTCTATGTGCCACGGAAGCCATGGAAGCCACAGGTACCCACATAGCCAGGTGCCATACCACCAGGGGCCTGCATGGGCTCCAAGCTGCTGTTGCACCTGCTGGACATGACGTCACATGCGAGGAGAAGGGGTGAGGACATCCCTTCCTTCTGAGAAAGCAAAAGCAGTGGGAAGGCCAGGAGCGGATCTGGCACCCGCAGCCCAGAGCGTGGGGTTTTCCCGGAAGCACCTCATAGGACAGCCATATCAGACCAGGCCATTCACATGACTGCCGGAGCAGGACACCAGCAGGACCATTCCAGGGTCAGGTGTGAGCACCGAGCCAACCACAGAATGACCAGCCCTCCCCCACTTGGGCTGACACGAGCCACAGCTGCTCCTTTACCAAGCTGTGGTCTTGCTCCACTCTCCTCCCAGATTAGATTCATTGATGCACCCGCCCACAGAAGAGCCCCTGCTTCCCGGCAGCATCTAGGCCAAAGCCCCTCTGCCTTAGACCCTCCCCCACATCACCGCCACAAGCCCAAACCCTGTCATCGCTTCTTCCCAGCACTGTCCAGCAGAGACAGCGTTTGCCACAGTGAGTGATGGACCCCCCCCATGAGTGCCGGCCCGGCTCCCATGTCCCCACCACGTCCCCACCACATCCCTGCCATCCAACGTCCAGCCTGCTGCCAGAGCAGGGCACGGCCCCCATGTCCCCACCACGTCCCCACCATATCCCTGCCATCCAACGTCCAGCCTGCTGCCAGAGCAGGGCACGGCCCCCATGTCCCCACCACGACCCCACCACATCCCTGCCATCCAACGTCCAGCCTGCTGCCAGAGCAGGGCACGGCCCCCATGTCCCCACCATGTCCCCACCATGTCCCCGCTGCCCTGCTTCTAGCCTGCTGCCAGAGAGGCACACAGCTGCCACATCCCTGCCGCGTTCCCACCACCTCTCCGTCGTGCTGTCTCCCCACCACCGGGATGGGTTACACAAAGCTTGTCGTAACTCACCGGCATGGTCCTCCCTCTCGCATTTCCGGTTGTCACCTCTTGTCCTCGCCGTCTGAACTGAAATCATTTCCGTTTCACTAACTCTGTGTCCGTCCCTCCCAGGTTACGCCTGCCTGGCCTTGCTGTGCTGCTGTGAACCTGGACTTTGTCAGGTGCGGCCGAGACCCATTTGGTGGAAGGTGCCTCCAGGCCTCTGCCCACGTCCCCAACCCTGAGGGAAGGACGGCCCCAGGATCTAGGAGCTGGCTGGGGTGAGCACAAGCCTGCCCGCCCCCTGCCCCAGCCCTGCTCCAACAGCGCGTCCGCTAGAGGCCTCCTCATGGCTGCTGTTCGCCCAGCTGCACAGGGCTCACGGCACACACCAGGGTTGCCTCCCTCCATGCCTGCTGCCTCCCCTCACGCCAGGACTCACCCCTGCCACACTTCTGCCAGCCCCTGTCCCCAACATCAGCGCTGACCCACGTCTGTCCCAGTCACTGATGGATTCCCAAAGCTGTTGATGGCACCTTGTCCCTCCCAGTAACAGGTGAACGTTGGGTCCAGCTCTGTCTATTTTTATGTTTTATTTTTGAATCTTTAGCATTTGGGTGTATGATTCAGGACAAGGTAAAGAACCCCAGAAACCCAGGACAACCCGAGGAAGTTGAGGACCAGAGGGACTCTTTTCTCTGAGACATACTGTGTTATTAACACCCTCTCTCAGCCGCCTGGACCCAGTGATTTAAGCTAGGAGGCTGGACCAAATTATTTGTCATGCAACTTGACAACCCAGAAGATTTTGTTTTTGTCTCCTTTGTGACAAACACAGAAATGAAAGTGATCATGTCATCTGATCATCACTAAATATCATTAATATTCATGATGACAACCCCCATTTCCTTCCCAAGGACCAAGAACTTCTCGGGGCTTTTATCAAGTGTGGTCCCTGCGAACTAAACGTTGCTCATCACTATGCAGTGGGCCCAATATCCAGGTGCCACGGCCAGTTCTGCAGTGAGTTACACCTGCTCAGGGACGGCTCCCTCCTGCGGAGAGAGGTGCAGCCAAGCGCCATGTGGTCCCTCAGAATGAGTGTAAAGCACAGGTTTTATTAGGGGAACATGATGCACATGGCCCCTGCACTGCCCTCATCCATGGAGAAACGCAGTGGGGCAGGACACGTCTGGAGGGGGCAGGCCCTCCCTCTGCTCCCCTCCACGTTGCAGAGCCAGTGCATGGGACCACAGGACCTGAGTGTAGACACCAGATGCTAGAACGTGGTAGACAGTCTGGGAAGCAGCATTCTGGCTGTGGAGTTCAGGAGCCTCTGGTTCCATGGGAACCCCATGCCCAGACTCTCTCCCCTGGGGGCAGGTGACATTTGTCCCCAATTTCCAGGCACCTGACAAGGACCCCTGGGGTCACTGCTGAACAATTCTGCCTGTCTGTCCGTCTCCAGCCTCTACTTTGCACAAATATTCAAGCACCAGTTTGTCTGAGGGAACATGTAAATCTGAGTCACAGCTGGTTCGGTTCTTGATGAAAACCAACCCGGCCGCCCTTACTGTCTGCACCCAAGTGGGGCATCACCATCCTACGGGTGCTGACAGTCACATGCAGATTAGCAAAAGGAAAAAAATGCACACACACAAAAAAGTCAGCCTATGAAATACACAAAAGGATGCCGAACTGCCAAATGCCAAAAGCCCTGTGGCCCCTTCCCTACAGTCACATGGCCGATGTGACATTCATCATCACCTCGGAGCAGTAGGTGACAGAAGCCAGACGTAGGCTCTGCTCCTACTGGCCATGTGTCTGCCATGGCTGCTTAGCTTTGGGGATCTCAGTGACCAGGCTTCCCAAAGACACTGGTGAGAAGAAGGAGCTTGGGGTACAAAGTAGCTGGATGGGCCTTTGTTTCACATTAAAACTGTGGGAAGCGGAGAACTGCTTTCCCAAGTACAGTTCCTGCTGCCCGGCTGCAAACACCTCCGTGCTTCCGACAGTCTTACGTACTGTTAGCGAGGGTTACATCCTCTCAGGTATCTACTGGCCTCTGTATTGTGTGACTGACCTTTTTCTGTCTCCTCTGTCTCCCCATATCGCAAGACGCCTGGAACCTGCTTACAGCCCCGTGGGTGGGATGCTGGGATTTCATGGCGTGGCAGGGCATCCACGGTGCAGTGTAGGGCCACGGTATACAACTGCGAGGCATCAGTGAGCAGTGAGCCCTCATTATGGAACCCGGAACATCAAACACCCTCCATGGTAGGTGTTCCCTCCCCTTTCCTTCTGCCCTTACATGTACACAGAACTGGTCTCTTCCTTGGGCTTCAGCAACCTCCCATTTATGGTTAAAGACAGTGACTATGTGACCCCAGAAGCTTCCATGAACCACCTAAACAGTCCTGCTTCCTCTGTCGGCGTGATCAAAGGTGCCCGTGTAAACCCGATGCTCTAACACGTAGATAACGTGGTTCGGGTCCCATCCCGTGTTCTGTGTGGAGCCCACCCGCGCCCAGCCCCAGCCCAACAGTCCCGCAAGTTTCCGATTGGATTTGAATCCCTAGATGCCAGGGCGGGGGCGGGGGCCTTTATGCAGATGCTGCTCTTGGCCATCCTGCCCCCAGCTCTCGCCTCCCCACCATGATCCACCTTGGTCCCCAATCCTACCTCCTTCTACACAACCTCCCGTCTTAAGTGTTCAAATGCACACACAGCCTGTCTGCGTTCTGAGCTGCACTGTTTTCGCCTTCTGCCTACAAACCTTCCTCCCCTACCTCCTCTCTCCTCCTGGGCAGAATCCAATTTGTCCCAGTGCCTGTCTCACGACATATAAGGTCAGGCATCCACTCTCCTGTCCCCGCCATTACACCCTCAATAAATGCAGGGACAGTGTGCTGTCTGCACAAGACAGAAAGAAAAGGCCTTCCTGAGTCCAAATCAGAGCAGCCACTGCAGAGACCAGTGTGAAGGGTCCTGAAAAATTAAAAATAGAACTACCCTATGATCTAGCAATTCCATTTCTGGGTATTTACATGAAGAACACAAACATATTAATTCAAAAAGATCAAAGCACCCCTCTGTTTACAGGAGCAACAGCCAAGATGGGGAAGCAACCACGTGTCCATCCACTGATGAACGGATAAAGAAGATACGGCACATACACATAAGGAATCCTCAGTCATAAGAAAGAACGGGACCCTGCTATTTGCAATGACACAGATCCATCTAGAGAGTGTAATGCTAAGTGAAATAAGTCAGAGTAAGACAAATACCGTAGGATTTCACTCGTGTGTGGGATCTATAAAACAAATGAGCAAACAAACAAGACTCATACACACAGAAAACAAGTTGGCGGCGGCCAGAGAGGAGGGGGTGGGGGGACGGGCACATACGTGAAGGGGATGGAGAGACACAAACGTCTGGTCATAAAGAGTGAGTCACGGGGATGGCAGGCCCAGCGCAGGGAGTGTGGCCAATGTTCCAACGATGCGGGACGGCGACATGCGGGCTGGGGAGCACTTCGTGACGTGTGGGACTGCAGAACCAGCGTGCTGCACACCCAGAACTAACACAAGGCTGTGTGTCAACGCACCTCAACTAAAACCAGGAGTTAGGGGCGCCTGGGGGGCTCAGTCAGCTGAGTGTCCGACTTCGGCTCAGGTCAGGATCTCACGGCTCCTAAGCTTGAGCCGCACATCGGCTCTGTGCCGACAGCTCAGAGCCTGGGGCTGCTTCCGATGGTGTCTGCCCCTCTCTGCCCCTCCCCGCTCACGCTCTGTCTCCCCAAAATAAACATTAAAGATATATAAAAAAATTCAATTGCATTTTCTCAAACATTCAGTTAGTTAGTCCATAAAGCCCGCTGTGGTGTGGGCAGCAAGCACCTCCCCAAAAGCCCCTGTCGGGAAAGGTTAAAGACAAGCTCGGAGGAGGGGGAAGAGCCAGGCTGGGGAGGCTCAAGGCGGCTCCCTGAAGCTGAACTCCTTGACGACACACCTGCTGGCATCCCCCCACCCCCGGACCGAGTCCAAGCCGAGGGGCGAGGGCCGGCATCTCCTCTCCCACCGTCAGACCTGGCCGTCCCCAGGGCGAGGACCGGAGTGTGACAGCCTCACCAGTGCGGGAAGCCGGAGCGGTCCAGCTGGCTCAGAGACGGGTACTGGGGGTGGGGGGCGTCTGGCTTGAGCCTCTGGCACCCCCGGGACTGGTTGTGTTCAGTGTGGAATCCATGTTCCCGCCAGGCCAGCCACCCAACTAACTTACCAGCCAGGTCCTGGGCTGCAGGTGACAACCCCCAGCCCCCGAGGACCTGGGTGCTGGGCAGCCCACCACCTCCCGATTCAGGTACAAGCACGCAGGCAGCTGTCCACACACTTAACTGATACAAATTCCAGCTCGTTCCGGAAGACCCTGGGGTACTCGGCAATGGCAGAGGCTGGCCGTGTCACTGGGAGCAGGTAGGCGTGAGGCCCAGGAGAGGGGATGAAGGAAGCCACACCATCCTGGTCCCCATCCTGGCCCACCACAGCCTTCGGAGTCCAGTACGGAAGTGGCTCACGGCAGATGGCGGTTATGAAGTGTGTGCTGTGGCCTCCCCACCCCGACCTAAGTCCTTCCCACAGAGAGATGAGAATGAGCCGAAACAGAGCCCGGGCAGAGCTCTGGCCCCACAGGGACGGTGCTGTGCAGAGTCCCCTTCGCCCCCTGGGGTGGGTGGTGAGAGCGTCCAGGGCGTCCTGCAAGGAGACCCTTCACACGCCTTCCCCTGGGTTTCCTTCTCTTCTCTTCCCGTCACCGGAGCGCGTTTCCAGGGAACGTGACGCCAGGAGTCAGGGGCCACGAGGCCAGCTGGCTTGTTCTTAGCAACAGCGGAGGGCCGGCCACTGGCTGTTGGAGCAGCCCCAGGGCCACGTGGTCCGAGCCTCATGCTCAGGCCACACGCGCAGGTCTTACGTGGAGGGGACAGGAATGACCCGGGCCTGCTCTCTGTGCAGAAGTCTTCCCTGGGGTCTGGCTGGCGCCTCCGCTTCAAGGAGGCTGCTGGTCGAGGGACAGGGTCTTCTGGTCATTCCTCTCTCCCCCTCTCTCCCTGCCTCCTCCCCGCTCCCACCCTCCTCCGACCAAGAACCACCAAACCATAACTTCCGCTTTCTGGGCAGAGATGAACGGCCACACTGGGACTTGGGTGTCAGGTAACCAGACATGTCCCCGCCGTCTGAGAAGCTACGAGTCCCAGTCCCTGAAACTCCAGAAAACACACCCCAGCTGTTCCCGGGGGTCCCTTCCCGAGGTCGGGCTCTTCCCAGTGGCCTCAGGCTGGCGCGGGGCAGACGGAGGGGCCGGCCCACCGTCTGTGGCACCGATCACAAGCTTCCCAGTGATTCCTCACCCGCCGGGCGGGGATCCGAGAGGGAGCCAGGGCCACTCCTCCCCCGGGAGAGGCCGATGCTGCACCTGGGAAGCAGCAGGCGGCAGTGTGCAGGTCTGGGGCGGGCGGGAGGGCGGCGGTGGCCTCGCCGGGCTTTGCTGAAGCGATTTCACTTCCTCCTCGGCTAGATTTCATTGTTACACGACGATGTGTTCACTTTATAAAAACGGAACTCCACACCCGAAAGGCAAATAACCCAGCAAAGAGACGGGCAGAAGACATGAACAGACACCTCTCCAGAGAGGACAGCCAGACGCCAACAGGCACATGAGACGGTGCTCAGCGTCACCCGTCGGGGAACACAGATCAAAACCGCCCTGAGACACCACCTCCCGCCCGTCAGAGTGGCTGATAACAACTCCGGCAACAACAGACACTTCCGAGAAAGTGGAGAGAGAGGGTCCTCGTTGCACGGCTGGCGGGAACGCAAACCGGTGCAGCCGCTCTGGAAAACGGTGTGGGGGTCCCCAAAACATTAAAAATAGAACTACCCTACGACCCAGCAATTGCGCTACTAAGTATTTATCCAGAGGACACAGGAGTGCTGATTCAAAGGGCACACGCACCCCAATGTTTATAGCAGCGCTATCGACAAGAGCCAAAGTATGGAAAAAAGCCCAAACATCCAACACCTGATGAATGGATCAAGAAGGTGTGGTTTGTCCACACCACGGAACACTACTCAGCAACGAGAAAGAATGCAATCCTGCCATTTGCAACAACGTGGATGGAAATGGAGGGTGTTACGCTGAGAGAAATAAGTCAGGCAGAGAAAGATATCCTGTTTTCTTCACTCATGTGTGAATCTTGAAAAACTTAACAAAGACCACGGGGGAGGAAAGGGGAGAAAATCGTTTCAAACAGAGAGGGAGGCAAACCATAAGAGACTCTTAAATACAGAGAACAAACTCAGGGTTGATGGTGGGGGGATGGGAGGAGGGGGAAGTGGGGGATGGGCACTGAGGGCACTGGTTGGGATGAGCACTGGGTGTTGTAATGTAAGCCATGAATCATGGGAATCTACCCCCGAAACCAAGAGCACACCGGACACATGCATGTTAGCCAACCTGACAACAAATTATCTTTTAAAAATAAATAAATCAAATACATACATACATAAAAGTAGAAAACATAGATAAGCAAAACACAACACAAAATCTATAAATCACACGTGACCTGCCACCAGGAATCATGGTGCTGTCTTGAGGATACTGTCTCTAGATTTCCGTCTTTGCAAAAATGTGTGTGTGTGTGCACTTTGAGCCCCAAATGGGACACATTTTAGAACCTTCGTTTTGGTGGTCAGTAGTTATTTTCTTCATAAAGTTCCTGCACATCTTAAAAAGTCCTTTAGCAGTAAAATAGATAAAAAATTTTTGTTGTTACAGTAATTGGGAATTTTTACCATTACATTCTCTAACCAGCTCTCCTGGCTTTGTAAGAAAATATTGACTTTGTATATATTTTTAAATAGCCCTTTCACTACTATTAGTTCTAATAGATTTTTAGTTAATTACCTTGGGTTTTCCACATCGAGAATCGTCTTGCCTACAAAGATTATTTTGTTTCTTTTAAAATCATGACTTTTATTTTCTTCTCCTTGGGGGGCCTAAGTGCAGGAAGAAAACTCAGCTCTCCAAAGCAGTGTGCCACACGAGGGAGCAGCAGGGAGCACGCACGCACTGCCCCGCTCCCCGGCATCTGGAATGGTACAGATTTGGGACTGACCACAGGACGCCCTGCATTCCGGTGCGGGGCACTCTGTCTCCTGAAGAGCTGGGGAGCGAGGCT
>NC_043708.1:139179222-139181609 GCF_006229205.1 Suricata suricatta
CTCCGGCACAGCTGTCGGGTCCCCGTCTCGGTGGGCAGCTCGTAGGGACCCCAGACTCAACACGGCCGACACAGCGCCCTGGGTCTGCCCCCACCTCCCCCACCCGAAAACTCTCCTTCCGGCCGGCGGGCGCAGAGTAAACGGGGCCACCGTGCGCCGGCGGGTCAACGTCGGGGAGCTGCGCTCGGCTCCTCCTCCTTTCTCTCCTGCCTCCGATCCGCTGAGCCCGTCCCTCCACCTGCCGAAGCCCCTCCACCTCTGCCGGACCCCTGCCATGGCCCCTACCCCGCGTGCAGCCACACGGAGGCCACATTACATCTGGAAGATAATCGACCCAAACAGGACTGTCCACAACGGTTCTGTCAAAAAAAGTGCAACACGGGAAACAAGCCCATGTCCCCGTGGGTCACCGGCACACGTGGTGCGCACAGCCGTGGGGCCCTTGCCACGCGGCAATCGTGAGGAATGACTACGAAGACCCACAGCAGCCTCGCTGAGTGAAGAAGGCCAGTCCAGTGAACTGCACGATTCCGTTCATAGCACGTCCTCAAAATGACACCATCGCAGAGACAGAGGACAGGCCAGGGGCTGCCAGGCGTTAGGGACGGTGTGGGGGGGCAGTGGGCACAAGGGGCCCCATGAGGGAGATCTCCGTGGCGGCAGCTCCGTGGGTCCGCGTGTCGGACAGGACACGTGGCACTGATGGTTCTGGAACTTTCCTGTCATCACATGTTACCATGAACAGAAACTGACAGAAGTAGATACTCGATCTCTCCTAAAACTACTTTTTTTTTAACTTTTTTTTTTTTTTTTAGCAATTTCAGGTTCACAACAAAATTGAGAGGAAAATTCAGATTCCCCACACACCTGCTGTCTACAAACACGCAGCCTCCGGGTCATCAGAATCACTCGCCAGCAGGACTGATGACATCTGTCCCAGGGACGAGCCCACACTGACACACTGTAACCACCCCAGCCCCTGCTGTTACTGCATGTTCCCTGAGCCTAGACAAACGCTGCTGCACAAATCCGCCATCGGGACACCACGCAGTGTTCTCACCGCCCTAGAATCCGCCCGTCTCCGCCCAGCCCCGGCCCCCACGGAGTCTGCACGGACCACCGCTTACCCGTCACCCCCGAGTCTTGGCGATCATGAATAAAGCTGCTACAGGCGGCCGTGCGCAGGTCCTTTGTCTGCTCCCTGGGGTGATGCCGAGGCGTGACCAGCTGGGTCACGTGTGTGATCTGTACGCACCCCCGCAGGGTCCCCGGGGTGACTGCGCCGTGTCCCCTCCAGCAACGAACGAGTTTCTGCTCTTCACTCACACCCTCACCGCCTGGGGCACCGTCAGGGCTCTGGGTTTGGCTGTTCCGTGCTACTTCTGAAACTTCCCATGAACTTACAATCGTTTCAAAATAAGAACATTCAAAACTCAAAGCTTTGGAATTGGACTACCCCACCTCCGGGCTGGCCTCGCATGTCCGTCTGCATAAAGAACGTAGTCTCACTGTGACCCAGACGGGCCACAGGAGCTGACCCACTGCCCCTGCTCACCGCCACACCTGCTGTTCTGTTCCTGATCCCCAGACATGCCGACACTCTGCCTCAGGGCCTTTGCACTTGCTCTTCCAGCCGGAAGGCTCCTGCTCAAACGCCCTCTCACCAGTGAGCCCATCCTTGCGCCCAGCCCCACAGACACCTTCCTCACTCCATGTCAGACTCTACCGTGCTCCCCATATCTCCTGTCTTCACACACTCTTGTGACCTGAGATCACATGTATTTCCTGGGTCATGTGTCTGTTGTGACCACCCCAGAGAACGGAAGCCCCACAAGGGCCGGAACTCCGTTTATACGCTGTTACCTCCCCAGCACATAGTACACACTCAGTAAATGGTCACTGAACCGATGACTTGCTTAATGGGGCTGTTGGCCTCTGTCATGAGTCTGTCCCAGTGGGTCCCGCGCCCGGGCTCGCTGGGGAACAATCTGATTCCACGCCGCCGGGCTCCCGTCTCTCTCCCGGACATCGCATCGTATGTGGAAGGACTTGTCCCGAGCCGAGGTTCCTGTCATGTGTGTCCCCGTAAGGCTTCGGTCATTCATCTCTGGACACTGTCGGGCAGAAAGAGGAGGCAGAGCGCTTGTCTCGGAGCCGCGGCCCTCACTTCCTCTCCCCGACTGTTTCCATTCCCGCGGCAGCCTCGGCCACGCCTTCCTTTCTCGTCCGCCGGGAGCTGGGCTTCGGGGTGTTTCCGGCACATCTCGGGGAGCACCAACTCAGCGAGCACACGCGTCAGCGAGCACACGCGTCAACGAGCACACGCCTCATCACGCACACGCGTCAGCGTGCACACGCCTCATCACGCACACGCCTCATCACGCACA